>NC_134826.1:20918933-20992632 GCF_004210375.1 Tachypleus tridentatus
AAAGGACGAGGGAAATGGATGACTAAAAGTGGGAAAGACAAATATAGCATCAGAAGTACGCATGGCCTTCGACTGTTCTGAAATCTACCCTTTTATATCATGTTTGTAAACAACTTGGAACTTTAGTTCTAAAAGGTAAATTGCTTCTACTCAGAATCTAGTGTCCTCACAATCTGTGTTTTCTAGTTCTGTAAGCTTGTTATGTTTCAACAAATAATGAGATCGCATTTTCAACTACTTAGTTACACTGAGATACGAAAACAATTTCCGCTTAAAATAAACGACAGTTGATTATTTCCGAGTTTTTAAAATATATTTTCCTTTAGGAAAAAGATGGTAACTCGGTATTAACTTTTTTGATAATGGACTTTTTATTGCTGTACAATAAGTTTTGTCCATCATTAGTTGGACTTTTATTCATATATATCAAACGAATTATAATGATTAATTTTAAAATAACAGTTTTCTTCTAGAAATCTTGGACCTTAATATTTTCACTCAGAAATTTGTAAGACACGTTTCATCTATATATATATTCTTTTTTATTCTTTGGAGATTAAAGGATAGAGAATGTTTTGTCGTTTTATGACATATATTATTTCACCATTTATTTGTTGTGAAATAATTTTTCTGTTTCTATTAGCTGGCTTGGTGGACTCAGCAGATAGCCCGATGTGGCTTTGCTATAATAAAACACACACACTATTAGCCGAAGTATTCCTTTAGTTTGGTTTGGTTTAATTTGAATTTTGCGCAAAGCCACACGAATCTGCGCAAACCATCCGTAATTTAGCAGTGTAAGACTAGAGGGAAGGGAGCTAGTCATCACTACCCACTGCCAACTCTTGGGCTACTCTTTCAGCAAATGAGATTAACCGTCACATTATAACGTCTCCACAGATAAAAGGGCGAACATGTTTAGTGTGACGGGGATTCGAACGCGCGACCCTCAGATAACGAGTTGAACGCCTTAACTCTCCTGGTCATGCCGAGCGATCCATGTAGAAACACTAAAACTATATAGAAATCCTGTTGTATTAATGGGATTTTTAAATATTTACATAGATTACAAGCTGTCTGTCTTTCGCATTAATAAAGATAAATGTCAACTGTCAGTGACAGAAACCATTCTGATTTAACTTAATAACATGTTTTCTGAGTGTTTGGATGGCAGAGAAACAGCTCGAAGTCACTTTGTGTTGTCTCATAGAAACTAGCCTTGCTCTTTTGTTTCTGTGATTATGTTATTATGTATATACTGCGATTCGTGAGTTCCAACTTAGAAATCATTAATTTACAGACTTAATCTCTAAATACTTTTCACAAGATGAGGTGTCTCCCATTCGGTATCGATTATAACCAGACTTAAAACTTTCGGATAGTTATGCGGAATAATGTTAATAAATCTTATGCAGTTATTTGTTTTGTTTTTTGAATTTCGCGCAAAGCTACACGAGGGCTATCTGCGCTGTTTATGTAGTTACTAGTTTATTCTGTTCAATCGATCCTTCGAGAAAGCTATCACAAATATAACACTTTGCACGCATATCTGGTATGTTTAGTGATTAGTTAAAACCTAAACTATATCACCACAAATGCAATTCGTATTTGTATTTAAAGTACTTTCAAAACACACTCTTCGCCCGGCATGGCCAAGCGTGTTAAGGCGTGCGACTCGTAATCTGAGGGTCGCGGGTTCGCATCCCGGTCGCGCCAAACATGCTCGCCCTTTCAGCCGTGGGGGCTTTATAATGTTACAGTCAATCCCACTATTCGTTGATAAAAGAGTAGCCTAAGAGTTGGCGGTGAGTGGTGATGACCAGCTGCCTTCCCTCTAGTCTTGCACTGCTAAATTGGGGTCGGCTAGCGCAGATAGCCCTCGAGTAGCTTTGTGCGAAATTCAAAACAAACAAACAAACTTAAGCCTATCCAAACAGGCAGAACTGTAAAATTTAAAGTAAAATAAAACACATCAAATTGCGCTAACCATTGGTTTGTCCGATTTATTCCTTTTAGGTTTGGTTTTGTCAAAAACCAGTCCTTATTATAAATTTGTTGTTTGGACTACTATTTATCAACGAATAGTGGGATTGATCGTGACATTATAACGCCCCCACGGCTGAAAGGGCGAGCATGTTTGGTGCAACGGGGATTCGAAGCCGAGACTCTCAACTTGCGAGTTGAATGCCTTAACCACTTGGCCATGCCGGACTTCACACCGACGTTCGAAATCAATTAAATGTGTAATTTTGCATTTACATTTGACTCAAAATGATTAATATTCGTTATTGTATTTAGTAATAGGTTAAAAACAGCATGGATCCGATGGCTAAACAGTTAGTTTGACGGCCGATTACGCTAAAAATAGTTTCGATATTCGCTGTAGCCACATTGTGAAGATTTGAGCTTAATAACAACAAACAGTCCACATGCTGGAGAAAGGATCGTAAGAAACCCTGATCTTCAAACGATGGACAGCGCTTTCGAGATCGTCGTTTGGTCAGTAATGAGGTCAAGGTTTCATAATGATAACACTAGCCAGCTGTTGACACGATCCTTGGCCTAAATCTTCACACTTGCAGCTACAATTCCTTAAATTGATACTAGCGACAAACTCCCAACACTGAATTATTCGGAAAATTAACAACTTACGAACGCTCTTGTCTAGTACAATTTTTAAAACTGGTATTATTATTCCTTACAAAGATTTGTAAGTAGGAACATCACTAAAGAATTTGATCTAAATCACTCGATTTGGTTTGAATCATATATATGTGTTCAAAGGGTTGAATATAGGAACAGTAATATAGCTCCTACTTTTAAGAACGTTATCTTTGTAAATCCCAATAACGAAACCCAAAATGTCAAGTAATATCGCAAAGCAAATCCTTGTTGATCAACGTTTATAATATTACGACATGGGTATAAGAAATTTAACGTCATGAGAAAAATATTCGTCATGTCTGTTCTTTACGTATCTTGAGAATAAGAATCATGTTTATTGAGGGTTTTCTCACTGCATCAATCTTCTTTTCAAAACCTATTTATAGAGCGATTTTCACTAAATCAAACTTGGTTGCAAAACATGTTTGTTGAGGGTTTTTTCACTTAATCATTCTTCTTTGATAACCTGTTTATTGAAAGATTTTGACTACATCAATCTTGTTTACAAAACCGGTTTGTTGAGGGATTTTCATTACATCAATCTTGTTTACAAAACCTATTTATTGAAAGGTTTTTGCTATGTCAGTATTGTTTACAAAATTGTTTATTGAGGGGTGTTGACGACATCAATCTAGTTTAAAAACCGGTTTGTTGAGGGGTTTTCATTACATCAATCTTGTTTACAAAACGTATTTATTGAGAGATTTTGACTACATCGATGTTGCTTACAAAATCTGATTATTAAGGGTTTTTGTACTGCATCAGTTTTGTTTACAAAATCTTTTTATTGAAAGAATTTCACTACATCAATCTTCTTTAAAAAGCCTGTATATTGAGGGTATTTTTACTACTTCAGTTTTGTTTACAAAACCTCTTTATTGAGGGTATTTTTGCTGCATCAGTTTTGTTTGCAAAACCTGTTTATTGAGGAATTTTACTACATCAATCTTCTTTACAAAATCTTTTTATTGAGGGTTTTTACTGCTTCAATCTTTTCTCCCCCAGACTTGATTATGGAGGAGTTTTACTGCATCAATCTTGTTTACAAAACCCGTTTATTTAGGGGTTTATACTGCATCATCAATCTAGTTTACAAAACCTGTTTAATAAGACGTTTTTACTGCATCAATCTTGTGTACAAAGTCTTTTTTGTTTAGGGGTTTTTACTGCATCTATCTTATTTACAAAACCAGTTACTGAGGGCTGTTACTGCATCAATTTTGTTTACAAAACGTATTTATTGAGAGATTTTGACTACATCAATGTTGCTTACAAAATCTGATTATTAAGGGTTTTTGTACTGCATCAGTTTTGTTTACAAAATCTTTTTATTGAAAGAATTTCACTACATCAATCTTCTTTAAAAAGCCTGTATACTGAGGGTATTTTTGCTGCATCAGTTTTGTTTGCAAAACCTGTTTATTGAGGAATCTTACTACATCAATCTTCTTTACAAATTCTTTTTATTGAGGGTTTTTACTGCTTCAATCTTTCCCCCCCCCAGACTTGATTATGGAGGGGTTTTACTGCATCAATCTTGTTTACAAAACCCGTTTATTTAGGGGTTTATACTGCATCATCAATCTAGTTTACAAAACCTGTTTAATAAGACATTTTTACTGCATCAATCTTGTTTACAAAACCTGCTAATGGAGTGTTTTTACTGCATCAATCTTGTGTACAAAATCTTTTTGTTTAGGGGTTTTTACTGCATCCATCTTATTTACAAAACCAGTTACTGAGGGCTGTTACTGAATCAATTTTGTTTACAAAACCTATTTATTGAGAGATTTTAACGACATCAATTTTGTTTACAAAACCTGATTGTTAAGGGTTTTTTTACTGCATCAGTTTTGTTTAGAAAACATTTTATTGAGGGAATTTCGCTACATCAATCTTGTTTACAAAATTTGTTTTTAGGGGTTTTTACTTCATTAACCTTGTTTACAAAACCTGTATATTGAGAGATAATCACTACATCCATCTTTGTTTACGAAACCTGTTTACTTAGAGGTTTTTACTGAATAATTCTCGTTTACAAGCACAATTTATCAAAGGAATTCGACTACAGCAATACTATTTACAAAATCTGTTTATTGAAGGTTTCTCATTACACCAATCTTTCTTACAAATTCTATTTATTGATGCTTTTTACTGTATCAGTCGTCTTCAGAAAATATGTTTATGGAAGGATTTTCACTACCTTGGTGATGTTTGCAAAACCTATTATTTAGGAATTTTTCACTACATCAATCTTCTTAATAACATATTTACTGAGGGTTTTTACTGCGTCGATCTTGTTAGAAAATATGTTAATCAGGGATATTCACTACCTCAATCTCGTTTACAAAAAAATGATTATTGAGGGAGTTTTCACTAAATCAATCTTGTTTATAAAACCTGTTTATTTAGAGGTTTTCAATACATTAGTCTTGTTTACAAGACCTGTTTCTAGGGGGTTTTAACTGTATCAATCTTGTTTACAAGACCTGTTTCTAGGGGTTTTTAACTGCATCATTCTTGTTTACAAGACCTGTTTCTAGGGGTTTTAACTGTATCAATCTTGTTTATAAAACCTGTTTATTTAGAGGTTTTCAATACATTAGTCTTGTTTACAAGACCTGTTTCTAGGGGGTTTTAACTGTATCAATCTTGTTTACAAGACCTGTTTCTAGGGGTTTTTAACTGCATCATTCTTGTTTACAAGACCTGTTTCTAGGGGTTTTAACTGTATCAATCTTGTTTACAAGAACTAATTATTGAGGGTTTCTTACTGCATCAGTTATTTTATAAACCTTTTTATTAAGGGAATTTCACAACATCAATCTTGTTTACAAAATCTGTTTATTGAGGAATTTTCACTACATCAATCTTGTTTACAAAATCTGTTTATTGAGGGATATTCACTTCATCGGTCTTGTTTACAAAACCTATTTATTGAAGAATTTTCACTACATCAGTCATGTTTACAAAGCGTATTTATTTAGGGATTTTGACTAAATCAATCTTGTTTACAAAACCTGTTTATTTAGAGGTTTTCACTATATCAATCTTCTTTACAAGACCTGTTTTTAGGGGTTTTTGACTGCATCAAACTTGTTCATAAAACCTTTTTATTGGGGAATATTGCCTATATCAATTTTGTTTCGGAAATCTGTATATTAAGGGATTTTGACTACTTCAATCTTGTTTACAAAATCTTTTGATCGAGAGTTTTCATTGCTAGAATCTCTTATTACAAAACCTGCTAATGGAGGGGTTTTATTGCATCAATTTTGTTTACAATACCTGTTCAATGAGAGGTTTTTACTGCTTAAATATTGTTTACAAAACCTGCTAATGAAGTGTTTTTACTGCATCAATCTTGTTTACGAAACCTGTTTAATTAGAGGTTTTTACCGCTGCAATCTTGTTTACAAAATCTTTTTGTTTAGGGTTTTTTACTGCATCCATCTTATTTACAAAACCTGTTACTGAGGGCTGTTACTGAATCAATCTTGTTTACAAAACCTATTTATCGAGAGATGTTAACGATATCAGTTTTGTTTACAAAACCTGATTGTTGAGGGTTTTTTTACTGTATCAGTTTTGTTTAGAAAACATTTTATTGAGGGAATTTTACTACATCAATCTTGTTTACAAAATTTGTTTTTCAGGGGTTTTTACTTCATTAATCTTGTTTACAAAACCTGTATATTGAGAGATTTTCACTACATCCATTCTATTTACAAAATCTGTTTATTTAGAGATTTTGTACTGAATAATTCTCATTTACAAGCGCAATTTATGGAAGGAATTCGACTACAAAAATACTATTTAAAATATTTGTTTATTGAGGGTTTCTCACTTCACCAATCTTTTTTACAAATCCTGTTTATTGGGAGGTTTTGTCTTCATCATTGTTGTTTACAAAAGATGATTTTTCAGGGTTTTTTACTTCATAAATCTTGTTTACAAAACCTGTTTATTTAGAGATTTTCACTTCATAAATCTTATTTACGAAACCTATTTATTTATAGATTTTCACTATATCCATCTTGTTTTATAAACCTTGTTCAATGAGTGGTTTTTGTTGCATCAATCTTGTTTACAAAACCTATTTATTGAGGGATTTTGACTACATCAATGTTGTTTACAAAACCTGATTATTGACGGTTGTTTACTATTTCAGTTTTGCTTAGAAACCTTTTTATTGAAGGTACTTTTACTGCATCACTTTGTTTACAAAATTTGTTTATTGAGGGATTTTCATTACATCAATCTTGTTTACAGAACCTGTTTATTTAGGGGTTTTCACTTTATCAATCTTGTTTACAAAACCTGTATATTGAGGGATTTTCACTACATCAGTCATGTTTACAATACCTGTTTATTTAGGGTTTTCACTACATCAATCGTCTTTACGTAATCTGTTTAGTGAGGGTTTTTACTGTGTCAGTCTTGTTTAGAAAACCTGTTTATTGAGGGATTTTCACGACCTTAATCTTGTTTACAAAAACTTATTATTGAGGGATTTTAACTAAATCAATTTTGTTTACAAAACCTGGTTATTTAGAGGATTTTTTAATCCTGTTTACAAACACAATTTATTGAAGGAATTTGTCTACATCAATCTTGTTTACAAAAATGGTTTATTGAGGGTTTTTACTGCATCAATCTTGTTTACAAAATCTGTTTACTGAGGGATTTCCAATTTATCAATCTTGTTTACAATACCTGCTTATTGAGGTTTTTAGCATCAATCTTGTTTACAAAACCTGTTTATTGAGGGATTTTGTCTTCATGATTCTTCTTTACAAAATATGTTTTTTGAGAGATTTTCACCACATCAATATTGTTTACAAAACCTGATTATTCAGGTCTTTCACTGCCTATGTCTTGTTTATGAAAACTGTTTATTAAGAGATTTTCACTGCATCCATCTTGTTTAATAAATATTGTTTAATGAGAGGTTTTTATTGCATTAAACTTGTTTACAAAACTTATTTATTGAGGTATTTTGACTACATCAATCGTGTTTACAAAACTTGTTTATTCAAGGTTTTTAGTGCATCAATCTTATTTACAAAACCTATTTATTGAGGGTTTTTCACTACATTAATCTTGTTTAAAAATATGTTTATTGAGAGATTTTCACTACATCAGTGTTGTTTACAAAACCTGATTATTCAGGTCTTTTACTGCATAAATCTTGTTTAGAAAACATGTTTGTAGAAGTAATTTCACCAACTCAATCTTGTTTACGAAACAAATTATTGAGATATTTTGACTAACTCAATCTTGTGTACGAAACAAATTATTGAGATATTTTGACTAACTCAATCTTGTTTACGAAACAAATTATTGAGATATTTTGACTAACTCAATCTTGTTTACGAAACAAAGTATTGAGATATTTTGACTAAATCAATCTCGTTCACAAAAACGTGTTTATTTAGAGGTGTTCACTACATCAGTCTTGTTTACATGACTTTTTTATAGGTTTTTTAGTGCATCAGTCTTGACTACAAAACCTGTTTATTGAGGGATTTTGACTATATCAATTGTGTTTACAAGACTTGTTTATTTAGGGGTTTTTACTTCATCAATCTTGTTTACAAAACCTTTTTATAGAAGGATTTTTTACGTAATCATTCTTGTTTACAAATCTGTTTATTGAAATATTTTGACTACTTCAATCTTGTTTACAGAACTTCTTTATTTCGATGTTTTTTACTAAATCAGTGTTGTTTACAAGCATACTTTATTGCGGGAATTTTACTACATTAATATTGTTTACCATACCTGTTTAATGAGGGTTTTTACGTCATTAATCTTGTTACAAAACCTGTTTATTTAGGGGTTTTCACTACATCAATCTTTTGTACAAAAACTTTTTATTGTGTGATTTTTACTGCATGAATGTTATGTGCAGAATCTGTTTATTGAGGGATTTTTACTTCATCAATCTTGATTCCAAAACCTATTGTTTATACCACAATAAATTATAATATCACTTTTTAACTTAATACTGAATATGTGTTTTCAACAATTTTCTATTATTAGCTTTATCCAGTACAGTCCCCAATGATCAGTGTGCCGGACACTTCATCTGAGGTTTCATGGTTCTCTTTCAGTTACCGACAACAAAACATCTCTTCCCTTTGTTTGATGTCATGAGTTATATGAGTAACGTCAACATCCCACTATTCGGACTAACAGGATAATCAGAAGAGCTGGCGGAGGTTGTTGTTAACTAACTGCCTTCCTTCTAGACTACCGCTTTAAAGTTAAAGACGGTTAGCACAGATGACGTTTATGTATTAGGTTGAGGAATAATTCGTGAGCGTTTTTAAATAATTTTATTCAAGCATTACATGCAAGACTATACAATACCTCAATGCATGAACACATTACACCCAAAACATTTATTACGATACTTTATTTCATGTAATACCTAGGTATATAGTATGCATTGTTTTAAACGAAATTGCAAGATGTTAAATGCGAAAAGCAGATGGTGTCGAAAATGCTCGATTTTGTCCACTTGACATTCCATTTAATGAGCTGAAAATGAAAGCAAATATTAAAGACATATGAAAATCAAACACACCATCTATTAGAGCAAACAATTATCTACCAAATGACATGGAATATTTTGCGAAAGCGTTTCATTTATGAATATTTTTTTTAACTTGAAAAAACGCTCACGAATTATTCCTCAACCCAATACATTTGCGTTAAATTTAATAAAGAAGAAAGCAAATTCTCTTGTGATATCATATATCTTGCTGAAACAGGTGTATAAATATTAATGATTTACGACAAATATCAGTAATGTGAGTTTTACAGTAATTAATAGGAGAGTGAACATGCTTAAATCAGTTGATGATGTAGATCACCACGTGATTAACACGTTCAAAACGTAATCAAGATCGATATATGAAACATATCACTGCAAAAATTAGGTTATGTTAATATCCTTATTTACAATGTTACAAACGCTGAAAATGTTGTTGTGAAAATACGTTTCAGATTACTCCCGAATGATGGCAGCACATTCGCCGTTAACAATAGGGACGATTGAACATTTAACTCTTGAAAAAGAATGCATGTAATGTAATAATTAGCATTCAGACTATTTATTCACCGTTCAGTTGTTTCATTTAAAAGTGTTTCCAATAAAACTGAAATCTTGAATAGTAGGAAGAATATCACAGTCTCGAAGAATAACTGACTGATAAGGTGGGACATTTTGCGCATGCTCTTTTATCCTTGAACTTAAATAATGAATTGTAAAGGCCAAGTCATTGGTAAATTGCGACATATACCAGTCAGTGGCATGTTTCTTACACATACAATGAAGAACATTTTGCTAATCAACCCTCTTTGTGAAACAGTTGTCTAGGGGGTAAAATAATCTGAGTAAATGACCTCAATCTTCACTTGACATCTTCTATTATCTAGGAAGTTTGACAGCCAGTAGTTCAACCTGTAATCTCCGGAACCTTATACCTGAGTACCATATTGTATTCCCAGTCTTCTGTAGATCGAACAAGGAGACGACCCTACAGTCACTTTTATAGGGCTCTCTGCTGTTTGTCTTTCAACGCTGTTTGTCCATAGACTTTCCGCTGTTTCACCGGGAGAAAAAAAAAAACTGTAAATATTGGTTTATGACAGTATTGACTTTCAAACAATTTCCCTAAAGTGAAGCGGAGGCAATTTCTTCTTCAAAAGTAGATTTGATATCAAGTTGACAACGTAACTAGTTTTGAAATTCGCATAGATCAGATTTATTTCTAGAATAACAGTGTTGCAAGATTCGTACCCATTGGAGTATAATGGTTTAAACTATTCAGTTGTCAAACCATTTTTTTTCGTGTTAACTTGAAAACAGATTAGCTAAATAAGGCGCAACCTATGACCACATAAAAGCTCCATCTCGTTGTTTACAGTAGTAACAAAAAAAAAGAAAAAAAAAATTAGACTTTTCAGGGACAAATTCTAATAGTTCAATAAAAATTTGTTTCCTTATATCCCTACCAACATGAATCTCTTTTTTAAAATTAAGTTTATAAATTCAATCACTTTGTTTAATGGTACACTTGTATACAATAAGTCAGTGTCCGAACTAGTTATGACGGCTGATATATCAAAATTTTACTAAGTCTTTGGAAAGCTCAAAACTGTTTTTACTATAAACTCATTTCTAACAAACAATTCAAGAACCAATGTAAAATGTTGTTAATTTGAGAATATACTTTGTACGATCAGTCTTATAAGAATTGTTTGTTTGTTTTGGAATTTCGCACAAAGCTACTCAAAGGCTATCTGTGCTAGCCGTCCCTAATTTAGCAGTGTAAGACTAGAGGGAAGGCAGCTAGTCATCACCACCCACCGCCAACTCTTGGGCTACTCTTTTACCAACGAATAGTGGGATTGACCGTAACATTATACACCCCCACGGCTGGGAGGGCGAGCATGTTTAGCGCGACGGGGATGCGAACCCGCGACCCTCTGATTACGAGTCTCACGCCTTAACGCGCTTGGCCATGCCAGGCCATCTTATAATAAAATATGTTTTGTTTAGTATAGAATATTCCAGAATAAAAACCATTGTCATTTATTCATTTCTTATAAGACACAAAGTTACCCACTTTGTTATTTGTGCTGCACCTACAAAGAGTATCGAAACCCGAATTTTTACGTTATAAGCCTTTAAACTTGTCGCTGAGGCTTGTGAATCAAAGCTAACCTGTTTTGTCTGGTTTAATTGTAACTCATTTCGTGCATTAGTTCTTGTATGATTTTCAAACGTTTCTCTCACCGAGATGGAATACCACAATGCAATGACTTATGTCTCTGTTATGAACAAAAAGCTTTAATTATTCTAAATATGAAAGAACAGGACATCAACAAATTACTTAAAAATTAGTGGCCGACTGCGTTCCACTGGTTAGTCTGTCTGTCTTTATTTCCGTGGTTCATGTCCCATTATTGCCAAAAATAAGAATACTCGTGATTTATACTTTGAAGCGGTAGATGCATTAATAAGTGACAGTCAAATCTTATTATCTGGCCTGACAAACAAACTCCAAGAATTGGCGGTAGGGGTTGTGTGTGTTTTTCTCATAATAAAGCCACATTGGACTATCTCCTGAGTCCACCGAGGGGAATCGAACCTCTGATTTTGGCGATATAAATCCATAGACTTACTGCTGTACCAGGGGGGGACAGGTAGGGGTTGTTGACTAGCATCTTATTCTTCCTTCTCTTACTTTATGATTAGGAAGGATTAACACAGATGGCGCTCGTGTGCGTTTCCGTAAAATTCAACAAACAGATAAGTTTTAACTGTCCAGAGAAATTTATTCCGATTTGAACCGCATGTGTACATATTATACATTTTTTAATTTCTACGCAGATAATATGAAAAATTAGCTTCTGAAACTACATTTATGTGTTTGTTAACAGATCTGTAAACTTTATAACTTTCGTTGTGAGAAAACAATGTTTTAATTTTTCCCGTGAGATGGCAGAACATTCGCCGCTAATGATGCCAGCTATTCAATTGTGGTAGTCTCTTTGAAAAGAATAAAAAAGTATATTTGTTTTGTTTTTTGAATTTCGCGCGAAGCTGCACGCTAGCAGTGTAAGACGAGAGGGAAGGCAGCTAGTCATCACCACCCACCGCCAACTGTTGGGTTACTATTTTACCAACGAATAGTAGGATTGAGTGTAACATATTAATGCCTCCACGGCTGAAAGAGCGAGCATGTTTGGTGCGACGGGGATTCTTGAATTTCGCGCAAACCCACATGACAGGTACTTACGTTATTCGTTCCTAATTTTTAAGAACTATACAAGAGGTAAGATAACTAGTTAATGCCACCCACCGTCAACTCTTGGAGAATATTTTGCCAGACTAGATAGTTGGACTTAAATTCCACTATTGTAACGAATCCATGACCTCACCGTGCGGAAAGCTATTTTGATTTTCGGTAATGGGACACGAACCACGGAACCTCAGCTACACAGCTCAGCATGATAACCAATGGCCTTCGCTCGGTCCTTAACCTGTTGATTGTCAAGTATTTCAGCTGTTACAATATAACTCTAATGCTTCTTCATTTTGTAACTTTTTCGTGACGCCATTTTGGATCGAAAGTGCGACAATTTGTAAGTAGGTCAAATGCATGTATGGTGCTGACATCTAGCGTTGAAGTTAGGTATTATTGAGAACGAATTAACTCGTCCATGGCACTGTGTTACCGACCGACTTGGACGAGTTATCTCGTCTACGGCACTGAACAGGTGCATTTTGCAAATACTCCAGTTTTTAGGGTTCCTTAAAATATTTCGGTTGAAACAGGAAACTTTGTAAAACTGTTCCTTAGAATGTGCTGCCAGTAATAAGGATTTGTTTTTACACTGATTTTGTTGGCAAGCTAAAATGTAATAACATGAATTACAAATATTTTTCTAACTTACTTTAATACTGTGTTAATCACACATGTGACAATTATAATCTTTACTATTCTAGAATAGGCTTACAGAAATAATAAATTTGTCTTTAATCAAATGGTCAACTCAGTCGAATCAGAATTTTTCAACCATGTAACAATAAACAAGAAGTGTCATACATCACAACCACTGACCTTCATCCTGACCAGTGACAAACTATAATAATCATACACTGAACAAGTGTTATCCATAACAACCACTGACCAGTGACAAACTATAATCATGATACCTTAACAATAAACAAGAAGTGTCATACATCACAACCACTGACCTTCATCCTGACCAGTGACAAACTATAATAATCATACACTGAACAAGTGTTATCCATAACAACCACTGACCTTCATCCTGACCAGTGACAAACTATAATCATCATACACTGAACAAGAAGTGTCATCCATAACAACCACTGACCATCCTAACCAGTGACAACCTGTAATCATCATACACTGAATAAGAAGTGTTATCCTTAACAACCACTGACCTTTTACTTTAAGGGTAATCTTTTACCAACGAAAAGTGATATTGACCGTCACATAATAACGCTCCCACGGCTGAAAGGATGGGCATATTTGGAGTGACGGGGATTCGAATCCGTGATTCCGAGATTGCAAGTCGGGCGCCTCAACCAACTGGCCACGCCCAGCCTAAATCGAACAGGGAACTATATACATAAAAAAAATTTAAACTTAACTTGTGTTGAATGAGCAAATACTGTAGTTATGTTTATTATTTTATACGCAGGAGCTAAAGCGAATTTTGTACGTATGTGCCCTAAGAAACGTTGATAATGTGAACAAAATGTATTTTATTCTTCATTTACACTTTTTAGTACATACTCATTCGTATAGTAACGAAATAATTATTTCTAGTTATAGAGTACATATCTATATATTTTTGGGTGTTTACATGGGAACTGTTCAGGCTTATGCTACTTCTAAAAATCATGCCTTCACACGTAGTTCGAAAATATTTTCTTTTTTACTTCAACTCTGCCTTATCTTAAACAAGACAGAGAAGGCCTGCCCCATTACAACCATTACCCTTCCAATATCCTGACCTGTGATAAATAATAATAAATATCCTTGCTTGTTTGTTGTACTTGGTACAAAACTCAAGTACTGTCTGTGCTAGCCGTTTCTAATTGTGGAGTACTGGACTAGAGGAAAGACAGGTACATAACACAACTTTTCGCCTACTCTTGGGTTACTTTTACAAGATAAGTGATGAAACTGACTCTCCCCATAGGTTGAAAGGCTTAGCGTGTTTGGTGATGGCATTCGATTCTTTGGTCTACAGATTGTGAGTCGAATATCCTTACCACCAGGTCATGCCTAATCTTCAATGAAACTAATTTGTTTAAAATTTAATTATCTTTTTCATCAGATACGAACCCTTGAAAATCTATTGATAAAGCTGTAAACGCTGAAAATGTTGTTTTGGGAAGATAATGTTTTGGTTTGTTCCCGTGAGATGGTAGCACATTCGCCGCTAACAATACGGACACATCAACTATTTCACTCTTTAGTAAGAATGCATGTAATGTGACAATTAGCATTCAGGCTATTTACACAATGTAACACAACAGGCCTATGGTATCATTTATAAGATTAGGCAAAGAGGGAGTAGACAAAGAGAATATTTTCATATCTACTTACGATAGGGGGCGTTTTCAGAACTAAAAATGAAATTCCATATGTACAGCCCCCCAGTGGCTCAGCAGTATGTTTGGGGACTTACAACTCTAAAATCCAGTTTCGATCCGTGGTGGGCAGAGCATAGATAGCTCATTGTGTAGCTTTGTGGTTAATTCAAAACAACAATCATAAGTACAAGACTAATAATGTTTCATGTACAAACTCGAAACACATTATATGATACAGAGAGGAATGCCTGTTTCCGTGCTTAAAAAGAATACCCTAAAAACCGTAAATAACCACTTAATATATTTCTGATTAAAGGTTTCATAAACGTGTTTTTCGAACTCACATGTGCTATAGTTTTAATGTACTCAGTACTAAAAACACGTGCAATAGTTTAAAAGTTCGTGATACAACAGATAAAGTATTCTTTTACACAGCTCTGTATTCTAACAGAATTATATTTAATTTGAAAAACACGGAATACTTGCAAAATTTCAGTAATTGTTTTTGGGCTGATCCCGAACTAGTGGTTAGCGTGCCGGGCTGTGGAGTAGAGGGTCTGTCGTCTTCGTCTCGTTCTTACCAATAAGGAAATTAAACTTACTGGCTCCGCACTTTGTCTCTCTTGCATTATAAGATTAGATTCCAGGACCCTATAAAAGGGTCTGACAAGAGCAACCCAAGAGTTTGCGATTGATGGTATTGACCAATTTTCTTTTGTACAGCCCACTAGACCCGGCATGGCCAAATATGTTAAGGCGTTCGACTCGTAATCCGAGGGTCGCGGTTTCGAATCCCCGTCACACGATATATGCTCGAACTTTCAGCCATGGGGGCGTTATAATGAGATGGTCAATCCCACTGTTCGTTGGTAAAAGTAGCCTAAGAGGGAGTGATGGGTGGTGATGACTAGCTGGCTTCCCTCTAGTCTTACACTGCAAAATTAGGGACGGCTAGCACAGATAGCCCTCGAGTAGCTTTGCGCGAAATTCAAAAACAAACAATCAAACAGCCTACCACTTCAAAAGTTCTCTAGTTTGTTTGATTTATGAATTTCACGCAAAGTTGCATGTGGGCTGTCTACGCTAGTCGTCAGTAGTTTAGCAGTGTAAGACTAAAAAGGCAACTAGTCATCAGCACCCAGCGCCAACTCTTAGGCTACTAGCGAATAGTGGGATAAACCGTTACGTTATAGTGCCCTCACGGCTGAAGGGGCGAGCATATATCGTGTGACGGGGAATCGAACCCGCAATTCTCAGATTATGGGTCGAGCGCCCTAACCAACTAGTTATGCCGGGCCTGAAAGTATTCTAAATTAGATTCTTTAAAATATTTTCTGTTAAAATAAAATGATTACAAAAAAAAAAACGTTTCCGAAAACGAGTGACGGGTACTCTTTCCGTAGTTTTATATTGTAGTTACGGTACTCTTTCCGTAGTTTTAATATTGTAGTGACGGGAACTCTTTCCGTAGTTTTAATATTGTAGTGACGGGAACTCTTTCTGTAGTTTTAATATTGTAGTGACGGGAACTCTTTCTGTAGTTTTAATATTGTAGTGACGGGTACTCTTTCCGTAGTTTTATATTGTAGTAACGGGTACTCTTTCCATAGTTTTTATATTGTAGTGACGGGAACTCTTTCCGTATTTTTTATATTGTAGTGACGGGTACTCTTTCCGTAGTTTTAATATTGTAGTGACGGGAACTCTTTCTGTAGTTTTAATATTGTAATGACGGGAACTCTTTCCGTAGTTTTAATATTGTAGTGACGGGTACTCTTTCCGTAGTTTTATATTGTAGTAACGGGTACTCTTTCCATAGTTTTTATATTGTAGTGACGGGAACTCTTTCCGTAGTTTTTAGATTGTAGTAACGGGAACTCTTTCCGTAGTTTTTAGATTGTAGTGACGGGTACTCTTTCCGTAGTTTTATATTGTAGTGACGGGTACTCTTTCCGTAGTTTTATATTGTAGTGAAGGGTACTATTTCCATAGTTTTAATATTGTAGTGACGGGAACTCTTTCCGTAGTTTTATATTGTAGTGACGGTTACTCTTTCCGTAGTTTTTAGGTTGTAGTAACGGGAACTCTTTCCGTAGTTTTTAGATTGTAGTGATGGGTACTCTTTCCGTAGTTTTAATATTGTAGTGACGGGTACTCTTTCCGTAGTTTTAATATTGTAGTGACGGGAACTCTTTCCGTAGTTTATAGGTTGTAGTAACGGGAACTCTTTCCGTAGTTTTTAGATTGTAGTGACGGTTACTCTTTCCGTAGTTTTATATTGTAGTGACGGGTACTCTTTCCGTAGTTTTATATTGTAGTGAAGGGTACTCTTTCCATAGTTCTAATATTGTAGTGACGGGAACTCTTTCCGTAGTTTTTATATTGTAGTGACGGGTACTCTTTCCGTAGTTTTATATTGTAGTAACGGGTACTCTTTCCCTAGTTTTTATATTGTAGTGACGGGAACTCTTTCCGTAGTTTTTAGATTGTAGTAACGGGAACTCTTTCCGTAGTTTTTAGATTGTAGTGACGGGTACTCTTTCCGTAGTTTTATATTGTAGTGACGGGTACTATTTCCGTAGTTTTATATTGTAGTGAAGGGTACTATTTCCATAGTTTTAATATTGTAGTGACGGGAACTCTTTCCGTAGTTTTATATTGTAGTGAAGGGTACTCTTCCTGTAGTTTTATATTGTAGTGACGGTTACTCTTTCCGTAGTTTTATATTGTAGTGACGGGTACTCTTTCCGTAGTTTTATATTGTAGTGACGGGTACTCTTTCCGTAGTTTTATATTGTAGTGAAGGGTACTCTTTCCATAGTTCTAATATTGTAGTGAAGGGAACTCTTTCCGTATTTTTTATATTGTAGTGACGGGTACTCTTTCCGTAGTTTTATATTGTAGTAACGGGTACTCTTTCCATAGTTTTTATATTGTAGTGACGGGAACTCTTTCCGTAGTTTTTAGATTGTAGTGACGGGTACTCTTTCCGTAGTTTTATATTGTAGTGACGGGTACTCTTTCCGTAGTTTTATATTGTAGTGAAGGGTACTATTTCCATAGTTTTAATATTGTAGTGACGGGAACTCTTTCCGTAGTTTTATATTGTAGTGAAGGGTACTCTTCCTGTAGTTTTATATTGTAGTGACGGTTACTCTTTCCGTAGTTTTATATTGTAGTGACGGGTACTCTTTCCGTAGTTTTATATTGTAGTGACGGGTACTCTTTCCGTAGTTTTATATTGTAGTGACGGGTACTTTTTCCGTAGTTTTTATATTGTAGTGACGGGAACTCTTTCCGTAGTTTTAATATTGTAGTGACGGGTACTCTTTCCGTAGTTTTATATTGTAGTAACGGGTACTCTTTCCATAGTTTTTATATTGTAGTGACGGGAACTCTTTCCGTAGTTTTTAGATTGTAGTAACGGGAACTCTTTCCGTAGTTTTTAGATTGTAGTGACGGGTACTCTTTCCGTAGTTTTATATTGTAGTGACGGGTACTCTTTCCGTAGTTTTATATTGTAGTGAAGGGTACTATTTCCATAGTTTTAATATTGTAGTGACGGGAACTCTTTCCGTAGTTTTATATTGTAGTGACGGTTACTCTTTCCGTAGTTTTTAGGTTGTAGTAACGGGAACTCTTTCCGTAGTTTTTAGATTGTAGTGATGGGTACTCTTTCCGTAGTTTTAATATTGTAGTGACGGGTACTCTTTCCGTAGTTTTAATATTGTAGTGACGGGAACTCTTTCCGTAGTTTATAGGTTGTAGTAACGGGAACTCTTTCCGTAGTTTTAGATTGTAGTGACGGTTACTCTTTCCGTAGTTTTATATTGTAGTGACGGGTACTCTTTCCGTAGTTTTATATTGTAGTGAAGGGTACTCTTTCCATAGTTCTAATATTGTAGTGACGGGAACTCTTTCCGTATTTTTTATATTGTAGTGACGGGTACTCTTTCCGTAGTTTTATATTGTAGTAACGGGTACTCTTTCCCTAGTTTTTATATTGTAGTGACGGGAACTCTTTCCGTAGTTTTTAGATTGTAGTAACGGGAACTCTTTCCGTAGTTTTTAGATTGTAGTGACGGGTACTCTTTCCGTAGTTTTATATTGTAGTGACGGGTACTATTTCCGTAGTTTTATATTGTAGTGAAGGGTACTATTTCCATAGTTTTAATATTGTAGTGACGGGAACTCTTTCCGTAGTTTTATATTGTAGTGAAGGGTACTCTTCCTGTAGTTTTATATTGTAGTGACGGTTACTCTTTCCGTAGTTTTATATTGTAGTGACGGGTACTCTTTCCGTAGTTTTATATTGTAGTGACGGGTACTCTTTCCGTAGTTTTATATTGTAGTGAAGGGTACTCTTTCCATAGTTCTAATATTGTAGTGAAGGGAACTCTTTCCGTATTTTTTATATTGTAGTGACGGGTACTCTTTCCGTAGTTTTATATTGTAGTAACGGGTACTCTTTCCATAGTTTTTATATTGTAGTGACGGGAACTCTTTCCGTAGTTTTTAGATTGTAGTGACGGGTACTCTTTCCGTAGTTTTATATTGTAGTGACGGGTACTCTTTCCGTAGTTTTATATTGTAGTGAAGGGTACTATTTCCATAGTTTTAATATTGTAGTGACGGGAACTCTTTCCGTAGTTTTATATTGTAGTGAAGGGTACTCTTCCTGTAGTTTTATATTGTAGTGACGGTTACTCTTTCCGTAGTTTTATATTGTAGTGACGGGTACTCTTTCCGTAGTTTTATATTGTAGTGACGGGTACTCTTTCCGTAGTTTTATATTGTAGTGACGGGTACTTTTTCCGTAGTTTTTATATTGTAGTGACGGGAACTCTTTCCGTAGTTTTTATATTGTAGTGACGGGAACTCTTTCCGTAGTTTTTATATTGTAGTAATGGGAACTCTTTCCGTAGTTTTTAGATTGTAGTAACAGGAACGCTTTCCGTAGTTTTTAGATTGTAATGACGGGTACTCTTTTTGTAGTTTTATATTGTAGTGAAGGGTACTCTTTCCGTAGTTTTTATATTGTAGTGACGGGTACTCTTTCCGTAGTTTTATATTGTAGTGACGGGTACTTTTTCCGTAGTTTTATATTGTAGTGACGGGTACTCTTTCCGTAGTTTTATATTGTAGTGACGGGAAATCTTTCCGTAGTTTTTATATTGTAGTGACGGGAACTCTTTCCGTAGTTTTTAGATTGTAGTAACAGGAACGCTTTCCGTAGTTTTTATATTGTAGTGACGGGTACTCTTTCCGTAGTTTTTATACTGTAGTGACGGGTACTCTTCCCGTAGTTTTATATTGTAGTGACGGGTACTCATTCCGTAGTTTTATATTGTAGTGACGGGTACTCTTTCCGTAGTTTTTATATTGTAGTGACGGGTACTCTTTCCGTAGTTTTTATACTGTAGTGACGGGTACTCTTTCCGTAGTTTTATATTGTAGTGACGGGTACTCTTTCCGTAGTTTTATATTGTAGTGACAGGTACTTTTTCCGTAGTTTTTATATTGTAGTGACGGGAACTCTTTCCGTAGTTTTTATATTGTAGTGACGGGAACTCTTTCCGTAGTTTTTATATTGTAGTAATGGGAACTCTTTCCGTAGTTTTTAGATTGTAGTGACAGGAACGCTTTCCGTAGTTTTTAGATTGTAATGACGGGTACTCTTTTTGTAGTTTTATATTGTAGTGAAGGGTACTCTTTCCGTAGTTTTTATATTGTAGTGACGGGTACTCTTCCCGTAGTTTTATATTGTAGTGACGGTTACTCTTTCCGTAGTTTTATGTTGTAGTGACGGGTACTCTTTCCGTAGTTTTATATTGTAGTGAAGGGTACTCTTCCCGTAGTTTTATATTGTAGTGACGGTTACTCTTTCCGTAGTTTTTATATTGTAGTGACGGGTACTCTTTCCGTAGTTTTATATTGTAGTGACGGGTACTCTTTCCGTAGTTTTATATTGTAGTGACGGGTACTCTTTCCGTAGTTTTTAGATTGTAGTAACGGGAACTCTTTCCGTAGTTTTTAGATTGTAGTGATGGGTACTCTTTCCGTAGTTTTATATTGTAGTGAAGGGTACTCTTTCCGTAGTTTTATACTGTTTTTTTTTAATTTACAGTATTAACTCTTCTGGTATAGTCAGAGTAGAAGAGAAACAGATATTTTTGGAAATTTCTTATCATAGTAACTATACTATCATACTAGCTATACTATCATAGTAGTTTGCATATTTTCTGATTTCTGAAGCTTTATCTCTGAATAACCCAACGTAAAAGTTCCCTATATTGTGACGAGAAACGACCAGAAACGTCCGATTTCAATTGAAATATACGATACGCATTTAAATTTAACGAGCAGTTTTTGGGACCAGATACGAAGGTGTAAATTATCCAATAGATACGAAAACGTTGGATGTAGTTAAGTATATGAAGGTTCTAGTTTTGTTTTACTCTCCACATTAAAACGAAATTCACGTGGGATTTGAATAATATTACGTATCATTGGTTTGGTTTGTTTAGAATTTCGCACAAAGCCACACGAGGACTATCTGCGCTAGCCGACCCTAAGTTAGTAGTATAAGACCAGAGGGAAGGCAGCTAGTAGTCGTTACCACCCACCGCCAACTCTTGGGCTACTCTTTTACCAACGAGTAGTGGGATTGGCCGTCACATAATAACGCCCCGACAGCTTAAATGACGAGCATTTTTGGTGTGACGGGAATTCGAACCTGGAACCTGGGACTACGAATGGTGTGTCTTAACCACCTGGCGATGCCAGGCCACGTATCATTGATTTTATCAAATAATTTAGCAGAAAAAACTGTGTGAAGTGATAGAAATGAATATTCTTCAACCCATATAAACACATCTTCACTGTGATAACAACTTAAATACTATGTATATAATGAACAGTTCGCCAGAACAGAACCTTGTTCTCTTACTTCGTCTTTCTTTGATTCTTACGAGAGGTGGAACTCTCCAAAATCTATATAACTCAGACGAGTAAAGTATGTTAAATGGTGGATCAGATTAAATGTTTATGTTTTATGTGATTATTCTACTGTGTTAAACCCAAAAAGAAACATTAACGTTTTCACAAAACATGATTCTGTGTTCTCTACATGCTGGCCCGGCATGGTCAGATGATTCAGGCGCTCGACTCGTGATCTGAGCATCGCGGGTTTATATCCCTGTGACACGATATATGATCGCCTTTTCAGCCGGGAAGGGGAAGGGGGCTATGTGACGGTCAATCCCACTATTCGTTGTTAACCAAGAGTTGACGGTGGGTGGTGATGAGTAGCTGCCTTCCCTCTAGTCTCACACAGCAAAATTAGGGACGGCTAGCGCAGATAGCCCTCGTGCAGCTTTGCGCGATATTCAAAACAAACTCGTACCAAACTCTACGTGCTAAAACTTGTAGCAGTGATCTGCTAAGTTGTTATGGCAACAGGAGCCATCTTGCTGACGGGTAATAATTTCGTCATCAAATGTTTTTGAAGTTTTGAAGGAAAACAAAAAAAAGACTTTATCGTTTTCAATCACAGAAAGATTTGCGATTTTCCTAAATACTTTCGTATATAGGAAGCGAACCCAGAATCTTTTGTTATGATGTTAATATTGTCACCATTTTGTGCGATCGTGTCGTGTTTCTTTAGTGTATTCCACGCAAAAAACACACACACTGTCCTGCAGATAAAAGTATGACGTCTTTGAAAGATTTTTTGAACGATAACAGTGGATATAGACTTTTTCTTATATGGAACTATCCGTTACAATAGTTTTAGAACCAATAGCAATATATTTAAAGTTTCGTCAGCTTCACAGGGCCCGGCATGGTTAGGGGATTAAGGCATTCGACTCATAATCTGAGGGTCGTGGGTTCAAATCCCCGTCACACCAAACATGCTCGCCCTTTCACCCGTGGGGGCGTTATAAAGTTGCGGTCAATCCCACTATTTGTTGGTAAAAGAGTAGCTCAAGAGTTGACAGTGGGTGGTGATGACTAGCTGCCTTCCCTCTAGTCTTACACTGGTAAATTAGGGACTGCTAACGCAGACAGCCCTCGAGTAGCTTTGCGCGAAGTAAATAAGCAGTTTCACATACTTATTACCTGTAGATATATTCGACAGAATTAAGTTTTAGAACATGTTAAAATAAACAACCTTTCCTCACGTAGATCTGTTCTGTAGAATATAAAACATTAATATAAGAAATATATTTCCTAAAGCTTTCAGTTTAAGAAGCAGTAACGTAAGCAAGAGACACAAGTGTTTTTTTATATCTTTATATTTGAAAAACTTAGAATTCCAGATTCATTAACCTAAGCAATGTGTATAAATGTTTCATCGTATAAGTATGTCATAAATATTTCAATCTTACAGCCAGTAATATAAAGAATGGATACAAATGTTTTGCAGCATAGAAATATTCAGTAGGATAGTTAAAGAATATTTAACAAATAGAATGTGTTAAATAATTCCTCATATACGTATATACTACAGCACTGAAAACAATAGGTATAAGTGTTTTCTAATACAGACGTGTTCTGTACAATAATGGTTTAAAACCACTAATGTATATAGTAGCTCTATTTTTTTTATATTATAATATCCTACGGACTTAGATTTCAGAACTTGACGTGTAAACAATGACTAAAATATATTCACACCATGTTTTTGTACTACAAGTTTTTGATACGTATTTGTGGTAAAGTTTTCAGTGGAAAATAATATTTTTTTTCTCCGTCTTCAAACACTTAGGCAAAGGAAGTGTTCAAGTTATGACACTTTTGGAAAATCTCCAAAGAAACCATATCCAAACGAAAATGAGCAACATTTTACTTTTCTGAAAACTGTATAATACTATTGAATGTTTCATTTATTATTCTGAGTGAATGTTGATTATAGTATTTAAATAATTCTTATATAAAACACAGGACTGAATGATTAAATCATTATTATAACACAGAAACCGGTGGTTAAATAATTATTATAACACAGGAATCGGTGGTTAAATTATTGTTATAACACAGGAACTCGTAGTTAAATCATTCTTATAACCCAGGATTGATGGTTAAATTATTCTTATAACCCAGGATTGATGGTTAAATTATTCTTATAACACAAGAATTGGTAGCTAAATCATTCTTATAACACAAGAACTAGTAGTTAAATCATTCTTAAATTAGGATTGATGGTTAAATTATTCTTATAACACAAGAATTGGTAGCTTAATCATTCTTATAGCACAAGAATTAGTAGTTAAATCATTCTTATAACCTTATAACCCAGGATTGATGGTTAAATTATTCTTATAACACAAGAATTAGTAGTTAACTAATTCTTATAATACGAGAATTGGTAGCTAAATCATTCTTATAACCCAGGATTGATGGTTAAATCATTCTCATAACCCAGGATTGATGGTTAAATCATTCTCGTGATACAATAACTTGTAGTTAAGTTATTCGTATAACAGTATTGAATGCTTATATCATTCTTATAACATGTAAGAATAGTTCATTTTTTCTTGAACATAAATGTAAAAGTTAAAGCTGAAAATATCGAAAATAATGTGGTTGCTTAACTAATGAATCAACGTTTTTTTAGTTTAGTTGTTAGTTGTCTTTAATAATGAATCAATGTTTCCTAATCGTTAAAAGTATGTTTTCTTGTGATTTGTTTTAAAACACTTCGTGTTCTAAGTTAGATTGGTATACATAACTATTTACTTGGTTATTTTTAGTTTTCATCTTCATAACTGACCTTATAAGAAGTTATTACAACCATTAGTTATAAAAAAGGCTTAAGCAGCTAAATCGCTCTTGTAGTACAATAACACTATGTAACACAAATTTTGTTCCTGGATAGTATGTGTTATTTCTTAATTACTTATGTTGTAAAAGTACAGAAAATGACCATTATTCCCTTCAAACTTTGTTTTTGTGATCTGGATAATGAAATTTGGAAATTAACCTATTTTCTATGTAAAAACGGGCAAATTTGCACATTTTCATTTACATAAGGTCTGAATAAAACAACATATGAATCAAGATTTACATGTATTTATATTAAAGTCATACAAAATGTTTAGAAGTGAGTAGTTTTTCGAGATTTGCGACTGTAATGTAAATCACTTTCACGTATCAGCCCCCAAATATAGTCTCCCATCATGTTTTCGTTATACGCTCCAAGGTCACAAAAGCAAAGGTTGAAGAGAAAAATAGGTCTTTTCCATTTACTTTAGGCATAAGTAATTGGGAAATAACACTTTCTGTCCAGGAACAAGAAAAAGTAAAAATTTGTTACATGGTGTTTACGCACAAAGAGGCTGTTTTCTGGTGATGATTTTGGCGACGTATAATAAATTGAAATTTAGTTTTAGTTTATAGATACAAGTTATAATTGAGGTGAATTACTAATACAAGGAACTGAGATAATTCCTGATTTTTTTATAGATTATTTAAATCTGATTTTATTTCCGGTTCTCCGATAACGGTTTATAACACGAGTGAAAGATCATTACATCAATATTTGTTTTGTTGTTTTCTTGTGAGTTAGTTTCAGTTCGTATGAAACTTTTCCTAACATAAATGTATATGTTACAAGACGAGTAATAAATATAATATACGTTTGATTGCAAATAAAATAAAAAGTAATTTACGATTTATTTCTGTTTACTAGTGAAGTGTGCTAGTATATATATTATAAGAACTTATCACCCACCTATGGGCAACGGTTAAGCCTACAGACTCACTATGTTAAAGTTCGCGGTTCGATTCCCGCGACGTCTTATAGTTTTAAGCCCAAAGCGACACATAGGCCTATCTATGCTGTGCTCATCCTGAGTATCGAAACCCGATTTCTGGTGTTGTAAGTTCGCAGACATACCGCTCTACTAATAGAAGGTCTCCCCGCAGTAAACAGAGAACAGATAGTCGACTATGCGTCTTTGTGGTAAACAAAGAGAAATACAAGAACCTCTGAGTGAAAGCGTGTCAACCGCACCACATCTGCCAGTTCAAGTGCCACAGAGATATTTGGGCCAGTAGTTTGAGTGCATTAGGACGACAGCATCACTAATATGATCATGCTCACCCTTACTTTGGAAATCCTCCCCTTAGACGTCAATAAACAAAATCCCCGGGCCTTTTTCAATACCCAACACCCCCGATTTTAACAGATATTGTTATAATCTAATTATTAAAGATGTCTTCCGAAGCTATTAAATTACTAGATTAAACGAAACTGCGGATTACGCCTATGGTAACTCATTTATTTCACATCGACAATAAACACAGACGAAGGATATAAAAAGAAACCTTATAGTGTATGCACACATTATGGCTCCTTTTTACTAATCAGAACTGAATTTACTTTAACTGAATAACGTAGCAGGACAGTTAAAGTTCTACCTCAATAGTTGCTTAAAAATTATGAGAATTAATAAACTCATAAGAACTTAGTGTCTTTGAGTGAACATATATCCGTCAATGGACAGCTGCATTCAAACTAAGCTACAGAATAGGACTTTGTAAGCGGTACAAGTTTACTTCCGTTTGTAGAAAAACTTTGAACAACAAACGATACAGATAAAATTCGTGTATACGCTACATACTGAGCTGTAGGATTGTTCAGTAAACAGAGAGATGGGTCAACTGTAGCGATAGCCAGTACTATAGTGTACAACCAGCTACACTAAACCAGTCATAAAATAGTTAATATATCCCTTTACTTCTTGTTTAATGAATACACACGGTGACCAGTAATATAGTGTACAGCCAGCTACACCAAACCAGTCGTAAAATAGTTAATATATCCCGTTACTTCTTGTTTAATGAACACACGCGGTGACCAGTAATATAGTGTACAGCCAGCTACACTAAACCAGTCGTAAAATAGTTAATATATCCCGTTACTTCTTGTTTAATGAACACACGCGGTGACCAGTAATATAGTGTACAGCCAGCTACACTAAACCAGTCGTAAAATAGTTAATATATCCCGTTACTTCTTGTTTAATGAATACACACGGTAACCAGTAATATAGTGTACAGCCAGCTACACTAAACCAGTCGTAAAATAGTTAATATATCCCGTTACTTCTTGTTTAATGAATACACACGGTAACCAGTAATATAGTGTACAGCCAGCTACACTAAACCAGTCGTAAAATAGTTAATATATCCCGTTACTTCTTGTTTAATGAACACACGCGGTGACCAGTAATATAGTGTACAGCCAGCTACACTAAACCAGTCGTAAAATAGTTAATATATCCCGTTACTTCTTGTTTAATGAATACACACGGTAACCAGTAATATAGTGTACAGCCAGCTACACTAAACCAGTCGTAAAATAGTTAATATATCCCGTTACTTCTTGTTTAATGAACACACGCGGTAACCAGTAATATAGTGTACAACCAGCTACACTAAACCAGTCATAAAATAGTTAATATATCCCGTTACTGTTGTTTACTGAACATTCAGTTTATTTGTGTGCCAGTTTATACATAACAAAGAAGATATTTTCTTTGAGCGATCGTCATAGTTTTAGCAAAATTATCTATTTCTTTTGTGAAAAATGTAATACAAATAAGCACGAACAGTGTCGGTGTAAATCAACAGTATATATCACAAACAATGCATCTGTAATCGTACAATATACATCACGAACAGCGTCGATGAAAATCAACAATATATATCACAATCAATGTAATTGTAATCCTACAATATAAGCACGACATTGTCGGTGTAAATCAACAATATATATCATAAACAATGCAACTGTAATCCTACAATATACATTACGAAAAATGTCAATGTAAACCAACAATGCACGTCACAAACAATCTAACTGTAAACGGAAAATATAAATCGCGAACAGTGTAACTGAGAAGTGAATATTTAAATTACAAACAATGTAAACTTGTAAAACAATAATTATTAATGTCTTAAATATTTAATAAAGGGATAATTTTAATATAAAACGATATTAAAAAAATAAAAACTCGGTTGTTGTTTGTTCGAAAACAGTTATAACCATCGCAAAAAGTAGAAATATAATTTACAATAAATTGGTATCTCAAAGGAATTATTATTATTACAACCTCAAATATATGTACTGTAAATACAGTTTTGTGCTGTATGTATGGAATAAATTACTGCTGAACATTTTTACTTTCAGTCTGTGGACGAATGACGTGTCCGGTAAGGAAAATAGAGGAGCCGCTTGTCTCAGTGTTTGAGTCAAACATTTCGTTATTAAGTAAATGGAATTTCCAGACCATTCATGTAACACAAGCTTCACACACACACATTGACAATATTATCTTTTGACAGTCCCATCCAATTCTGTTGTCTCTGGTAGACACTTCCATTTGTCTTTGTAGATGGGGCAGGAGAGTAGGGTGGAAGGAACGTGGTTCCTTTGTTAATTTATGAAGTGTCATTTTAATATAAAAAAGCTATCCGATTGATACGTAAATGTGTTATTTTAAAACTTTCTAAAGGGTATGTAAAAATCCTTCTGTGCTTGTTTGTTTGTTTTTACTTTCATAAACTCTTCTTGGCCTATTTTCCTTCACTCGTGAGAGTTTTTATAGTAATTTTAAAGTTGCATGAAGCTGACAAAAAAAACATCCAAATACAATGCACGTGTTTATTATTTGGATGTGAAACACGTGTTATAAAATTCGAAACTTGAAAACATTTCTACCCAGTTCAGTACACTAAAAACTGTTGGTCGCGGGATTCATGGACAGATATCTTGTTCCTTCTGAAGGTAATTTCATGTATGAACAAAGAATTACCTCGTTTCTTGTGAGGTCTGTTTGAAGTCGTAGGCGATTTCTTGTTATTCTACATTATTAGAAATAGGTGTTCGTCGGAATTCCTATCAAACATGTCTGTATTTATTTTTAAATATAATTTTGTTTGATATACGATTATTAACATTGATCAGTTTTAATTTAGGGGTAAAAGCTAATCTACAAATACTGTTTTTTATGAAAATCGTACCTACTTTTGTTGACAGGGGGCAGAGCATATGGCAACCATATTCTTTCTTTTCTTATTAACCTTACTTATTATCTGTAGTTTTGTGTGTTCTTAAGTTTGTAATTAAAGGATAAATGTGGGGTATATAAAATATATTGTAGTTTTAGCTTGAAATATATCGGAAAGACAAGTAGAAATTAGGAGTTTCGATGTAGTGAAACTAGTGAGTGATTCGGTCTTGATGAGAGATGTTGTGAACTCCACATAACTTCGAATGGAATAAGATTCGAATACTTAAAAAAGTTAAGGTAAAAATGCATTAAACATAAGATACTCTTTAGAAATTGTTAAGCATGAAATAATTTTAAATAGCGAGTTAGGTCCAGTTCTCACGGAAGTGAATTTATAGAAATATATTTTGTAGAAGGTGTATATGTTTTTCATATAGCAAAGCCATAAAGGGCTATCTGCTCAGCCCACCGAGGGGAATCGAACCCCTGATTTTAGCGTTGTAAATCCGTTTGTAGAAGGTGCTGTGCAAATGAAAAGTATAAATGTGCACTTGCTTGTAGGAAAGTGAAATTTCCTGTGTTTCTTCTTGTTTCCCAATACATAGTGGAATTTTTTATGCCTAAACATGTAGAATATTAATTCTATTTTTTTAGCTTTATGCAATAAATAATTGTGATTTTGTTTTAATATTGAAGTTCTTACTTATTTTATTAAATCTTGGTCTAGTTAAAGTTTTATATTACCAGTTAAACTTAATAGGCCCGAAATTAAATAGTGTTAATAATATACTTATGAAAACGACAAGCATATACAATTACTTTGTTTGGTTCGTTTGTTTGTTTTTTGAATTTTGCACAAAGCTACTCAAGGGCTGTCTGTGCTAGCCGTCCCTAATTTAGCAGTGTAAGAGGGAAGGCAGTTAATCATCACCACCCACCGCCAACTCTTGGGCTACTCTTTTACCAACGAATAGTGGGATTTATAGTCACATTATAACGCCTCCACGGCTAAAAGGGCGAGTATGTTTGGTGTGACTGGGATTCGAACCCGCGACCCTCAGATTACGCGTCGAACGCCTTAACCCACCTGGCCATGCCGGGCCTACTTTGTTTGAAAATTGATTCAATTAGTTGGCTCGTTGAACTTTTTTTTTATTCAACTATATTGCTCGGCATAGCCAGGTGGTTAAGGAACTCGACATATAATCCGAGGGTTGCTGGTTCGAAACCCCGTCGCACCAAACCTTCTCGCCCTTTCAGCAGTGGGAGCGTTATAATGTTACGGTCAATCCCACTATTCGTTGGTTAAAGAGTAGCCCAAGAGCTAGCGATGGGCGGTGATGACTAGCTGCCTTCCCTTTCGTCTTACACTGCTAAATTAGGGGCGGCGAGCGTAGATAGCCCTAGAGTAGCTTTACGCGAAATTCAAACCAAACTCAACTATATACAACACGTTAGATATATATTACAAACCCTTTGAATATTTCAGATCACCAAAGATTTATGTCTGTGACGTGAGGAACTCGAATGTAATGCTAGGAAAATAGCTATCATAACCAGCACTCGCAGTGAATAAGAATACTGTATTTATCGTTGTGTAGCAAGGTCACTGTTTACAAATAAATAATTTTATTTTTTCTGAGTTTCACTGGCTATACTATAAAAGTTAATACACACTGTTGTTTTATAACTGATGGTATAAAGAACGGTATTTAACTTTAATATTGGTTTTAAAGACATGAAGCGTAGCGTGGACTCATCACTATGGTATTCTGTATGTTTTACAATAACACTGACGAAAAGTAAAGTTTTACATCTTATCAACAGCAGAGTTTAATACTGAACAAACCATTGAATTGAAATATGTTTTGTGTCTTGGAAATTATAATAAGAGATAAGAAGATCAAATAATTCTTTAGTTTACGTCTGCTTTGAAATAGCTTAAAACAAATATATTCTGTGATATGTAAAACTGGTAGCCTCGAGTCAATCGCTATATGAGATTACGTAGATTACAGTTAGAGGGAAAATGTTTCATGTCAGAAATTCTTATGTTTATTTCTGTTTTCGAGGTTAGAGTTCACCATTTTATCAGTTTAAATGAGCTTCAGTGCACGGTGTTATTTTAGTGTAATACTTTTTAAGTAACTTTTATGAATCGTAGTTTTTGTCATGTTTCTTTCTTCGTACAGTGAGTGTTTTGTTTGTTTCTATTGTATATAACTATCACCATTAGGCCCCTCCCTCGCTCGTCGCCAGCTGATTTCATTCGTCAAGTGGAAAAGAAAAAAATAAAGCCTGAAATGTATTCTAATTTGATTGAAACTAATGAGTTACGATCTATTGTAATAACGCACGGTTTATCTGGACTATATATTTAATTATGATAAGGAACTTATTGCACTTTAATGCGTCTCTTGACGTTGTAATAATGGGCTTAAAAATCTATTACATTTCTATGTTTATCCTGCATAAGAGCAACGTTTCTCTAAACTTTATTCAATCTTGTCTTGCATAGCAACGTTTCCCTAAACTTTATTCAATCTTGTCTTGCATAGCAACGTTTCTCTAAACTTTATTCAATCTTGTCTTGCATAGCAACGTTTCCATAAACTTTATTCAATCTTGTCTTGCATAGCAACGTTTCCATAAACTTTATTCAATCTTGTCTTGCATAGCAACGTTTCTCTAAACTTTATTCAATCTTGTCTTGCATAGCAACGTTTCTCTAAACTTTATTCAATCTTGTCTTGCATAGCAACGTTTCTCTAAACTTTATTCAATCTTGTCTTGCATCATATCTGTAGACTTAACTTCATCCACATATTGTGTGAAAATGAATAACATCAAACTTGACCGTATATTCTGTATATTTGAGTACCTTAGACACAAAATAAAACAGTTTTAGGAAATGCATTAAAAAAGACTTAAGATGATTGTCATGTGGATATATATATATACTCTTTTAGCTGTTTTTGAACCATGATCGACGTATGACCAATTACTACAGTATTATTTGTTTATTTGAATACAATTCAACTTCATGTGTGTTGTTCCTTGTAGCTTACAACTCTTGTTTATTTATTTAATGTGTAAGAGTCTGGTGTTTCGGCCTTAAAGACCTTTAGTTTCGTTTGTCTTACCTTTCCGTCTTCAAAGTTGTTTAAAATTTGTTTGTCTCAGATATTTTTTCTCAAGGTGTTCTCTTACTGTCTCGGATTTGAACACCGTGGTCACTTAATATTGTACGCGTCATCTTTTAGTTCCAAAGGTTTGTGATATTTTTTCTGACCCTTTTATATTGTATGTCTCACTATTTGATCCCACGGTCACTTCATTTTGTTTGCTTTATCCTTTGATTGTTTGTTTGTTTCGAATTTCGCGCAATGCTACTCGAGGGCTATCTGAGCTAGCCGTCCCTAATTTAACAGTGTAGGACTAGAGGGAAGGCAGCTAGTAATCACCACCCACCGCCAACTCTTGGGCTACTCTTTTACCAACGAATAGTGGGATTAGCCGTCACATTATAACGCACCCACGGCTGAAAGGGCGAGCATGTTTGTTACGACCGGGATTCGAACCCGCGATCCTCGGATTACGAGTCGAACGCTTTAACCCACCTGGTCACGCCGGGTCTCATCCTTTGAACCCCCAATCACTTTGAACAGTTTCTCATATTTAGACCAATGGGTCATTTGAAATTCTCTCACGATGTCTTTGCTCATTTTTACGAGTAGTTATAAATCACAAAACTGCACAGTGGTTTGTATTTTCTCTGCTCACCCTGCTTTCGAAACTCGCTTTCGAATGTTATAAGCCTGCAGACGTACCGTTGAGACACTGACGGGGTAACTGTTTGAAGGAGTCAAATAGTAATTTACGAAATAACATTTATTATTGTCAGCGATTTTTGCTTCACTTTTACATCATCACGTAATTTTGCTTTAAAGTGTTATCAATCAGTAAAGTTATCTTTAAAAGACACTTAAATAGTCAAGGTTTCCAGAAATCTGTAAAGTTACAAGAGGTACAAATAATATTTTTATAGTATATTTTTCATTGTATTTAACTAGCAAGGTAGATTGTTTATTTGTTTGCTTGTTTTTAATATCGCGCAAAGCTATCTGCTCTAGTCCGTCCCTAATTTAGCAGTGTAAGACTAGAGGGAAGGCAGCTAGTCATTACCACCCACCACAAAATCTTGGGTTACTCTTTTACCAACGAATAGTGAGAATAACCGTCACATTAGAACGCCCCTACAGCTGAAAGAGCGAGCATGTTTGATATGACGGGGATTAAAACCCGTTACCCTTGCTCGGATTACAAGTCGAGCACCCTAACCAACTGGTCATGCCGAGTCTAACAACGTATATATTAGGTAAAACATTCCATGTGACGATTTATATTATTGTAACAAAAAAAAAGTGAAATATCTTACACTTTGATACAATATTAGGGAATTTTAGAAACCATTTTAGGCCCGGCATGGCCAAGCGTGTTAAGGCGTGCGACTCGTAATCTGAGGGTTACGGGTTCGCATCCCCGTCGCGTCAAACATGCTCGCCCTTTCAGCCGTGGGGGCATTATAATGTGACGGTCAATCCCACTATTCGTTGGTAAAAGAGTAGCTCAAGAGTTGGCGGTGGGTAGTAATGACTAGCTGCCTTCCCTCTAGTTTTACACTGCTAAATTAGGGACGGCTAGCACAGATAGCCCTCGAGTAGCTTTGTGCAAAATTCAAAAAACAAACAAACAAACAGAAAAAATTTATTTGTAAGTAGGCACGAAGCCACAAAATATGTTATCTGTTCTTTACCCATCAAAAGTATCGAAATACGGTTTCTGCCGTTGTAATAGTTATATAATGATAACTGTGTATGTATTTAATGCTGTTGTACATAATTCTATAGCCACTTCTACAAAGAGGACCTGCAAAGAAAAATCGATATGTTATGGAAAGTGTCCCCTAAAAAGTTGTCACGTTTAGTTTGCTTTTAATGGTGTAACTTCATACTTGTTAGTCTGAAAGATTCGAAATGTACTTTAGTATAAACCATTCTGTTGTATGGAATATTCAACCCGTTGTAACACCTTACATTCTTCATCACAATTTTAACTTCAAGTCTGCGTGGATATAAAATGGTAGATTTACTTATGTAATGGAATATTTCCTCTTTGTTATCCAGTGTTCTTTCATTACATTTTTTGAACATCGTTAGGTCTAATAACCAGTAAAATTGCGATACAATTAACATATTTCATGGAAACGAATTCAACAAGATATATTACAGGGTCGAAACTGCTTCTCTCGTTATATCCTTTTTTTTCATATCTAATATCAAGGGTTCTTTATTTTTAAGTTTACTTGTACTATGACTTTTATATATATTTAGATATATATGTTTTTAACTTGACATCCCAAACACTGCCAAGCTGTTGTTGGCATGAAATACAGTTTTAATTTTAACCTGTAAGTTTGATTCTGGCCCTTTAGTGTAATAAGTGGACGGTATTCCTTTTTAAGCAGAGTGCGGTCTCGATATTTTTATATTATTTAAAAAATAGCATTAAATGCTAAACAGAAAACACACAGTATGTTAATATCAGGTAATTTTATACAATTTCAAGTTTCATGTAAGCGACGTCATATTATCTGACCACTACAGATTCCAAAACTATTCATAGTTTGTTTGTTTCTTTGTTTTCGAATTTCGCACAAAGTTACACGAGGGCTATGTGCGCTAGCCGTCCCTAATTTAGCAGTGTAAGACTAGAGGGAAGGCAGCTAGTCATCACCACCCACCGCCAACTCTTGGGCTACTCTTTTACCAACGAATAGTGAGATTGATCGTTACATTATAACACCCCCACGGCTGAAAGGGGCGAGCATGTTCGGCGCGATGGGGATGCGAACCCGCGACCCTCAGATTACGAGTCGCACGCCTTAACGCGCTTGGCCATGCCGGGCTTACTATTCATAGTACTTTATATGGCCCGGCATGGCCGGGTGGTTGAGGCGCTGGACTCGTAATCCGAGGAATGCGTGTTCGAATCCTTATCACATCAAACATGCTCGCCCTTTCAGCCGTGAGGACGTTATAATGTGACGGTTAATCCCACTATTCGCTAGTAAATAAGTAGCCCAAGAGTTGGCGGTGGGTGGTAATGACTAACTGGCTTCCCTCTAGATTTACACTGCTAACTTAGGGACGGCTAGCGCAGATAGCCCTCGTGTAGGTTTGCGCGAACATTCAAAACAAATAAATAAACTGCTTTATCTATACAGTTAACTTTGGATCGTTTGATTGTTTCAGATTCGAAAACTAGTCATGTAACTTTTGTTATAGACCTCAAAACATTTTGGTCATTTCTTACATATTGGTTCTAGAGCCGTTGCGTTTGCTTTACACACAAAATTTGTGTTAATTAATTAATTAATTAATGTTAATTAATTTATTTATTCTTATATTTTTAATTACTAGTCTTTAAAAACACTGAACTTAATTTTAGAACAAAAATTAATAACGACTTAAGTTGTTATTTTTTTTTTTTATTTTTGATTAATTATAAAAAAGAATAAGACGTTCGTCAGAACAAACAAGTGAAACACTAAACGTGGATCACGGACATATCATCATGTTAAAACAATAAACATCGATCTCACCCTAAAATATCGAACAGGAAATCACGTGTGTAGTAACTAACTTCTATTAAGGAACTGGGAACTAAATATCCCACTTTGATAATTTGTAGGAAGTGTGTTGTTACAATATATGGTTATAAAACTTACTTTTATAGATGTTAGTGGCCGGTATGGTATTTTCGGTTTTTCTGTGTTTACATATAGCGAATGTTGCAATGCCCCTGGTTAGGAACCACAATAAAACTGCCATGAATCAACTATGAAAATACAACGTGCATTTTGAAAAAAAAAGACAAATTATTTTAATTGGTTTGTTTCATTTGTGTAACATGAATCTTACTTCTAATTGATCAAAATATAGTATAGAAGTATAACAGAGACAATTTATAGTTAAATAAAAGACTATGTAGGGTTGGCTACTCTACTTAAAAAAAAGAATCCAACATGGTGGAAGTGGACGTATAACATCATTGGCTACAGAAGATGTAGCTCTTTCGACTATACATGTGTCGTTTTTTTAAAGAACAAGAATTCATCCGAGGATACAGTTATACAAAAACAACTACACATGTTTAGGTATTTTATCTTTTTACACTCGTTTGATAAAAACACTTTTCATTGAAAGTCTTTTAGCTGTGTGTGTGTAGAATGGATAAAACATTTAAATGTTTTTCAGAGACAAACCTAGGATCTTAGGTTATAAGATTATAGTGTTAATAATAAGGTTATAGTGTTAGCCATTACAGTGGTAAAAACTGTTGTTTAACGAAATTTTAAAAACATTTATCTTTGTCCAGTTTCGTGTCATGATGTGAAAATGCGTTACCTTTGAGCAATACATGGCAGCTTTGAAACGATACATTTAAAACTTAAAATAGAAAGTTATTTAGTTCAAAAAGTTCCCTATTTTGTGTCACGTGGCATTTACTTTTTTTACACTAATTAAAGGTTAAAGTTCACTTCCGCTTCAGGTTTATGTGCAGTAAATAGTTAATCAGTGTTGTTTATTTCACGAAAATTGAACTAACTTAATTTCATAATATATCCCTAACAACCAATTTCTTTATCAAACACGTAACTGACAACCTACTGCTGCAGTAAATACATCTGTGGTAGCCATTATTTTATTACTTAATATTAACAACCCACTACTACAGTAAATACACCGGTGTTAGCCATTACTTTATTACTTAATATTAACAACCTACTAATACAGTAAATACACCGGTGTTAGCCATTACTTTATTACTTAATATTAACAACCTACTAATACAGTAAATACACCGGTGTTAGCCATTTCTTTATTACTTAATATTAACAACCCACTACTACAGTAAATACACCGGTGTTAGCCATTACTTTATTACTTAATATTAACAACCTACTAATACAGTAAATACACCGGTGTTAGCCATTACTTTATTACTAATATTAACAACCTACTACTACAGTAAATACATCGGTGTTAGCCATTTCTTTATTACTTAATATTAACAACCCACAACTATAGTACATACACCAGTGGTAACCATTACTTTATTACTTAATATTAACAACCTACTAATACAGTAAATACACCGGTGTTAACCATTACTTTATTACTTAATATTAACAACCTACTAATACAGTGAATACACCGGTGTTAACCATTACTTTATTACTTAATATTAACAACCCACTATTACAGTAAATACACCGGTGTTAGCCATTACTTTATTACTTAATATTAACAACCTACTAATACAGTAAATACACCGGTGTTAGCCATTTCTTTATTACTTAATATTAACAACCCACTACTACAGTAAATACACCGGTGTTAGCCATTACTTTATTACTTAATATTAACAACCTACTAATACAGTAAATACACCGGTGTTAGCCATTACTTTATTACTTAATATTAACAACCTACTAATACAGTAAATACACCGGTGTTAGCCATTTCTTTATTACTTAATATTAACAACCCACTACTACAGTAAATACACCGGTGTTAGCCATTACTTTATTACTTAATATTAACAACCTACTAATACAGTAAATACACCGGTGTTAGCCATTACTTTATTACTAATATTAACAACCTACTACTACAGTAAATACATCGGTGTTAGCCATTTCTTTATTACTTAATATTAACAACCCACAACTATAGTACATACACCAGTGGTAACCATTACTTTATTACTTAATATTAACAACCTACTAATACAGTAAATACACCGGTGTTAACCATTACTTTATTACTTAATATTAACAACCTACTAATACAGTGAATACACCGGTGTTAACCATTACTTTATTACTTAATATTAACAACCCACTATTACAGTAAATACACCGGTGTTAGCCATTTCTTTATTACTTAATATTAACAACCTAATATTAACAACCCACAACTATAGTAAATACACCAGTGGTAACCATTACTTTATTACTTAATATTAACAACCTACTAATACAGTAAATACACCGGTGTTAGCCATTACTTTATTACTTAATATTAACAACCTACTAATACAGTAAATACACCAGTGGTAACCATTACTTTATTACTTAATATTAACAACCCACAACTATAGTAAATACACCAGTGGTAACCATTACTTTATTACTTAATATTAACAACCTACTAATACAGTAAATGCACCGGTGTTAGCCATTACTTTATTACTTAATATTAACAACCTACTAATACAGTAAATACACCAGTGGTAACCATTACTTTATTACTTAATATTAACAACCTACTACTACAGTAAATACACCAGTGTTAACCATTACTTTATTACTTAATATTAACAACCTACTACTACAGTAAATACACCAGTGGTAACCATTACTTTATTACTTAATATTAACAACCTACTAATACAGTAAATACACCGGTGTTAACCATTACTTTATTACTTAATATTAACAACCCACTACTACAGTAAATACACCAGTGTTAACCATTACTTTATTACTTAATATTAACAATTTACTACTACAGTAAATACACCAGTGGTAACCATTACTTTATTACTTAATATTAACAACCTACTAATACAGTGAATACACCAGTGGTAACCATTACTTCATTACTTAATATTAACAACCTACTACTACAGTAAATACACCGGTGTTAACCATTACTTTATTACTTAATATTAACAACCCACTACTACAGTAAATACACCGGTGTTAACCATTACTTTATTACTTAATATTAACAACCCACTATTACAGTAAATACACCGGTGGTAACCATTACTTTATTACTTAATATTAACAACCTACTACTACAGTAAATACACCGGTGTTAACCATTACTTTATTACTTAATATTAACAACCCACTACTACAGTAAATACACCGGTGTTAACCATTACTCTATTACTTAATATTAACAACCTACTAATACAGTAAATACACCGGTGGTAACCATTACTTTTTTAGTTAATATTAACAACCCACTACTACAGTAAATACACCGGTGTTAACCATTACTTTATTACTTAATATTAACAACCCACTACTACAGTAAATACACCGGTGTTAACCATTACTTTATTACTTAATATTAACAACCTACTACTACAGTAAATACACCGGTGTTAACCATTACTTTATTACTTAATATTAACAACCTACTACTACAGTAAATACACCGGTGTTAACCATTACTTTATTACTTAATATTAACAACCTACTAATACAGTGAATACACCAGTGTTAACCAATACTTTATTACTTAATATTAACAACCCACTATTACAGTAAATACACCGGTGGTAGCCATTACGTTATTACTTAATATTAACAACCTACTAATACAGTAAATACAACGGTGTTAGCCATTACTTTATTACTTAATATTAACAACCCACTATTACAGTAAATACACCAGTGGTAACCATTACTTTATTACTTAATATTAACAACCTACTAATACAGTAAATACACCAGTGTTAACCATTACTTTATTACTTAATATTAACAACCTACTAATACAGTAAATACACCAGTGTTAACCATTACTTTATTACTTAATATTAACAGCCTACTAATACAGTAAATACACCGGTGTTAGCCATTACTTTATTACTTCATATTCACAGCCCACTACTATAGTAAATACACCAGTGGTAACCATTACTTTATTACTTTATATTAACAGCCCACTACTATAGTAAATACACATAGAACATGATTTACGGCTATTACTAAAAGCCAACGTATTAGTATGGGTTTGTATGTCGCCTTCTTTATTATTCTCAACTTTTGCAATCTAAAGTATAATTATATTTATCGTACGTAGATTGGTGTTAGGATACAAGTCTGTAGATGTAAAAATTTGTTTACAGCTCCGTAGTGACGAAATGTTGGCAGTATGTAAACTGCTATCATTTCTTCCTATCTCTTACGAACACAGTCAATTAACTGCTGGATGATCTCGTTTGTGCGCGTGTGTGTTTTGCTTATGTCTAGCATCATTATGTTTCCTGAACGCGCCAATTCCCTTGTGTGGTATCCCCCTGTTAAATAGCATTCTTTGCATAACATCACTGTAATGGTAAAGTGAAAACGCTTCTTAGGGAAATGGAAGGTTTTGTTTTTATTTAACTGCCCTTGTTCTTACATAAAAGACAAGTTTAACTTCTAATTCTAAGTGAATTAACTTTAAACGTTTATATTAAAATAAATACACCATTTTAATTTTTTTTGTTTTAAGATTAAAAATGCATATATATATATGGAATTAGTGATTCCAGTGTGCATACTCAAATATATATGCAGGGTGGCCCGGCATGGCCAAGCACGTTAAAGCGTGAGACTCGTAATCAGAGGGTCGCGGGTTCGCATCCCCGTCGCGCTAAACATGCTCGCCCTCCCAGCCGTGGAGGCGTTATAATGTGACGATCAATCCCACTATTCGTTGGTAAAAGAGTAGCCCAAGAGTTGGCGGTGGGTGGTGAAGACTAGCTGCCTTCCCTCTAGTCTTACACTGCTAAATTAGGGTCGGCTAGCACAGATAGCCCTCGAGTAGCTTTGTGCGAAATTCCAAAAAACAAACAAACAAACAATATATATGCAGGTGTAAGTAAAATTACTTTTGGAATAAATGTAGAAGCCTAGAAGTGTTCGTTTGTTATGCAGTGAAACAGTGCTATCTGTTTATTCTTTTTTCTTGTTTGTATAGAGTTTCACGTAATATGTATAATAAAGAATTTCGTAAAAGCTGCGTTATAAGCAGTTTAGAATAAGGGACTTTTATGTGAGATAACAAGTTTATGATTACCCTTTCCAGCGCTTACGTAACTTGCTGAGAGAACTGTGATGACTAATACGGTTATAGTTGGTTTATTATCTAATATCTCTGGTGTGATGCGCATTTGTTCTGTCTCCCTCTGAACAGAACTACAGCTGCATGTGTACGTGTACGACTTTGTTTTTGTTCTGCGTAAACTTAGCACCGACTTCCCCTTTAGTCGCTCGGTTCATCCGCTTGTTTCTAGCTCTTTCCATAAACTTTGTTAAGCCTGACGTCTACTGCATATCGTTAATCTTCATTTATGTTGTACTGCGGTACGGTCCGCTGGTCTTCCCCAGGATACCCGTGCTCTCTGGCTACTTTAGGCCTAAACTTGATGAGTCACCACCAAACTGTCCGGTGATGTCGACTGCTCCGGTGTTGATTTTGAGTTTCTAGACGTCATGTTATTTCTGCTCTGAAAGATTCTTTTCTGAAAATTCAATACACAAGGATAATAGATTTGGTGATTAAGGGCACATTTAGTTACGAGTGGTGTTTTACAAACGTCAGCTGACTTACGTTTTTTTTTATCAGTCTTTTTAGTAAACAATTACCTTCATTCATTCAGTCCTTAGCCACTTCTTTAACGAAGAAACGGGGATTCATGAAAACTTATTGATTTTCAATATATTGTTTTTATTATCTCATTAAACGAAAGTAAGTAAATTACAATAACTATCAGTAGGTTTCGTTTATAAAAAGACCGACAAACATTTACGGGCATTCCACTGGTGTGAAACTCTCTGTTTCTGTCAAAAATTGAAATGATGTAATTAAAAACTGCAATAATTTCTTGTAAGACCAGACGATTCACGGTGTCTATTCTTCACGATACACAACCACTGACAGATGTTTCCCACTTCACAGTGAATTTAACCACGCCTGAGTAATTTAGATTAATTTTCTGAATCAGATAAGGCATTTTCAGTTCTTGACCAAGTAATCTGTGTGTTCACTCTCTTAGGAACCTGTAAAGTATTCTAAAAAATTAACCCAAGTGATTAACATGTTGCTTCGTTTCTAAGCCTAAGTTACTGATATCTTATGTGCGTTAAGAATATATATGAGCATCTCACAGAAGACGACAACATTTAAGTGGCAAAATCTTGTTTTCATTTTAATTTTCGCACAAACACCCTCCGCACTTTCGGCTAAAACAGTGGCTATGACATCCTACTGTACAGTCAGGTCAAATGACCGCCAACTCCTGAGATTATAGACTAGGAGGATGGTAGCTAGTTCATAATCTGAAATTTAAGGACTGCTATATATATTTATATATATATAAAGCTAATGATCCAGGGATAAATGCGTGGGCTAATAACGCTAAAAATCCAAGAGCAGAGAAAGTCCATCCCATATCTTTGAGCATAACAAAAAGTAATCAAAATATGTAGATAGCCCCTGCGTAGCTTTGCGTGATAGTCCTAAAACAATCAAACTTTATCTTAAATACTTTCATAATACACGGTATATCTTTCGATATTTTATTCTGGTCGCTTCAAGATGGAATGATTGCATACAAAACAAGAATCCTTGACACGTTCAAATAACATGTAGTTCTCGAACGAGATGATAGGAGACATTTATTAAACGTTTCCAAATCCTCACGTTTCCATCGTCAGAAATGTAAAGGTTCAGAACAAAGAAATAAATATTTCAAATTTTGTTGTTGTTTTTTTTTAATTTCGTTCAAAGCTACTCAAGGGCTATCTGCACTAACCGTCCCTGATTTAGCAGTGTAAGACTAGAGGGAGGGCAGCTACTCTTTTACCAATGAACAATGGGATTGACTGTCACATTATAATGCCCCTACGGCTGAAAGGTCAAGCATGCTTGGTGTGATGGGGATTCGAACCCGCGATCCTCAAATGACGAGTCAAGCGCCCCCACCACTTGGCCATATGGTGCATTAAGATGTTGTTTTTGATTTATATTGCAATATTATAACTGGTGTATACTTCTTGTTTATTCAAGAAACAGACTCAACCTTTCGATATTACCATCATTGTCAGTCAACTCTGACAGTTGAACATTTGGTTTTACTCTTTTAAAGTTTTCAATTTATATTCTTTGCCACAATTAACGTCCTGTTTTAGCCACTAAAAGAGTATTTAATGTTAATCTGATGTCATTTTTACACAACCTTCTTTCTTTGCCACAATTAACGTCCTGTTTTAGCCACTAAAGAGTATTTAATGTTAATCTGATGTCATTTTCACACAACCTTTTGTCTTTGCCATAATAAACGTCCTGTTTTAGCCACTAAAGAGTATTTAATGTTAATCTGATGTCATTTTTACACAACCTTCTTTCTTTGCCACATACTAAAAAATTATTATTTATACAAAACATAAACTTCTCCAAGATCTCAAATCGTGTGACATTTCAACATGTTTTATACATGAAAAGTATAGAAAAGATTGCTTGTATCGAACACGAAGATTAATGCGACACTGTTTTGATAAATAAACAAACCGTATTTTAGTGTTTTATTACAACATAATTAGCAAAACCAGAATTATCCAAACATGATTCATTTTTATTGATATATATATAATATAAAGTGGAATAAACTACCATATTTCTTGATAGAAATCAATAAACACATTATAATTCGAGTTTTATAACACATTATAAAACGTTTTTTTTTTCATTTCCATTAATACCTCTTGAGTTGACGAGTTTTTCTAACATCATGAATACCTAACATATTCCTTGTTGTATTGTCTTTTTAGTTCCTGTAAGGGTATATGTTTCTCTACAGGGATAATACTTACCCTAGGTTGTAGTTCATCCAGTAATGTTGGGTAACATATGCCGTAGCTAGTAATGTGGGTTAACACACTGCTCCAGCTGATAATGTAAGATAACACACGTCCCAACTAATGATGTGGTATAACACAGACCCTACCTGGTGACGGACTTGTGTCAATGAAATGCGTGAATTCCATGACTTGTGTAGAACTTATATAAAGGTCAGATCAGTAGTCGCCATGGATGGACAGTTGGAAGTCGAGATACTATAAGCATAGAGGCTTACAGCCGCATGCGCGCCCGAAATACTTTAGCTGACCTTTTGATACCTGAATCTTCTGGACCATCAGCCCACCCCACCTATATATGGCGTGCTTTGAGTCATATGAACCTTGAAACATGATGTGAAGCTAGGCCACACGTTTTACTTTAAATATGTTCCCCTGTTTTCATTAAAAGCCGGGACTGCAGGAGAGATAATTTACCATGTTCAGGAAACTCACTGCTCGTGTATTTTACTGTTCACCATCTCTATCCCATGATAGTCCTATTAATATATGCTATTCCATAAAAATACCATTGGTAAAATACGTTATTCCATAATGATGCTCTTAGTAAGGTATACCATCCCATAATGATGCTCTTAGTAAGATATACCATCCCATAATGATGCTATTAGTAAGATATGCTATGTCATAATGATGCCATTAGTAAGATATACCATCCCATAATGATGCTATTAGTGAGATATCCTGTGTCATAATGATGCTATTCGTAAAGTATTTTATCCCATAATGATGATATTAGCAAGATATGCCATCCCATAATGATGCTATTAGTAAGATATGCTATCTTCTAATGATGTTATATGCTATCCCATAATGATGCTATATGCTATCCCATAATGATGCTATTAGTAAGATATGCTATCTTATAATGATGCTATCACTAAAATATGCTATCCCATAATAATGCTATTAGTAAGATATGCCATCTCACAATGATGCTATTAGTAAAATATGCTATCCCATAATGATGCTATTAATAACAGTTTATCTAAGCGTGGTTCATGTTTTTAATACAACTTACAACAGTGCAAAGTAAAAAAATCCCGATTACAACATCTAGCTGGAAGTAAATATAGATTATCTTTTCTCTTCATAGGAGGACAGACAAGTACGGGTGAATAAATATAGATTAACTTTTCTCTTCATAGGAGGACTGACAAGTACGGGTGAATAAATATAGATTATCTTTTCTCTTCACAGGAGGGCTCACAAGTAAGGGTGAATAAATATAGATTAACTTTTCTCTTCATAGAAGTACGGGTGAATAAATATAGATTAACTTTTCTCTTCATAGAAGGACTGACAAGTACGGGTGAATAAATATAGATTAACTTTTCTCTTCATCGGAGGACTGACAAGTACGGGTGAATAAATATAGATTAACTTTTTTCTTCATAGGAGGACTGACAAGTACGGGTGAATAAATATAGATTAACTTTTCTCTTCATAGGAGGACTGACAAGTACGGGTGAATAAATATAGATTATCTTTTCTCTTCACAGGAGGGCTGACAAGTACGGGTGTATAAATATAGATTAACTTTTCTCTTCATAGGAGGACTGACAAGTACGGGTGAATAAATATAGGTTAACTTTCCTCTTCATAGGAGGACTGACAAGTACGGGTGAATAAATATAGATTAACTTTTCTCTTCACAGGAGGACTGACAAGTACGGGTGAATAAATATAGATTAACTTTTCTCTTCGTAGGAGGTGTGACAAGTACGGGTGAATAAATATAGATTATCTTTTCTCTTCATAGGAGGACTGACAAGTACGGGTGAATAAATATAGATTAACTTTTCTCTTCATAGGAGGACTGACAAGTACGGGTGAATAAATATAGATTAACTTTTCTCTTCATAGGAGGACTGACAAGTACGGGTGAATAAATATAGATTATCTTTTCTCTTCGTCGGAGGACTGACAAGTACGGGTGAATAAATATAGATTAACTTTTCTCTTCGTAGGAGGTGTGACAAGTACGGGTGAATAAATATAGATTATCTTTTCTCTTCATAGGAGGACTGACAAGTACGGGTGAATAAATATAGATTAACTTTTCTCTTCATAGGAGGACTGACAAGTACGGGTGAATAAATATAGATTAACTTTTCTCTTCATAGGAGGACTGACAAGTACGGGTGAATAAATATAGATTATCTTTTCTCTTCACAGGAGGGCTGACAAGTACGGGTGTATAAATATAGATTAACTTTTCTCTTCATAGGAGGACTGACAAGTACGGGTGAATAAATATAGGTTAACTTTTCTCTTCATAGGAGGACTGACAAGTACGGGTGAATAAATATAGATTAACTTTTCTCTTCACAGGAGGACTGACAAGTACGGGTGAATAAATATAGGTTAACTTTTCTCTTCATAGGAGGTGTGACAAGTACGGGTGAATAAATATAGATTATCTTTTCTCTTCATAGGAGGACTGACAAGTACGGGTGAATAAATATAGATTAACTTTTCTCTTCATAGGAGGACTGACAAGTACGGGTGAATAAATATAGATTATCTTTTCTCTTCATAGGAGGACTGACAAGTACGGGTGAATAAATATAGATTATCTTTTCTCTTCATATGAGGACTGACAAGTACGGGTGAATAAATATAGATTATCTTTTCTCTTCATATGAGGACTGACAAGTACGGGTGAATAAATTCTACAAAATGCGTAGAAAAATGCACTGCCTGCACTTGTGCTTATTTTGTCAGGATCAATGTGCTTAGGTCTCTTCACTTATATCTGCCTATTGTGTTATTGTGAAAACATAAGTAATCATTTATTAACGTGCTTTATTTTAGTATCAAATGTTTATTAATATCAGTTATTGCGACATTCTAATTTGTATTAATTATTTGATCTCTCTATTTCAGATAATACCCCCTCTAGTTGCACAGCGGCATGTCTACGGACTCACAACGCTGGAAACTGGGCTTCGATACCCGTAGTGGGCAAAGCACAGGTAGCCCATTATGAAAGTTTGGGCTTAACTACAGATAACATTTAACTAATCTTATTATTATGAATTATTATTATTAATAAAATAATTCTGTGATTCTTATTATGGCATTAATTTATACAAACGTTGATTTACTGTTATTTATGCTTCCCAGCAGAACGTCGGTAAGCCTGAAGGCTAAAAATTGGATTTCGATATTTGTGGTGGGCACAACACAGATAGTTCATTATGAAGCTTTGTTATTAATAACAAACAAACCGTTATTTATTTTGTGAGATCTTGCGAAACTATTAATAATCTATGTTTCCGCTTTTCAGAATTAGGACTAAGCAACAGTTGCTGTTTTACCCTGTCTTGTTTCTCTTTGGGCCCGGCATGGCCAGGTGGGTTAAGGAGTTCGACTCGTAATCCGAGGGTCGAGGATTCGAATCCCCGTCGCACCAAACATGCTCGCCCTTTCAGTCGTGGGAGCGTTATAATGTGACGGTCAATCCCACTGTTCGTTGGTAAAAGAGTAGCCCAAGAATTGGCGGTAGGTGGTGATGCCTTCCCTCTACTCTTACACTGCTAAATTAGGGACGACTAGAGCAGATAGCCCTCGTGTAGCTTTCCGCGAAATTCAAAAACAAACACACTTGTTTGTGTTTTGATTTTTTAAATCAATCATTTGTAATGACAATTTGCATTCTTCTAGTTTATAAGTACATGAAGAAAAAAACGTAAACAATCATAACTGGGAAAGTGCCGGTTACGCTACATCAAATATAACGTAATTGTTTCAACTCATTAGTTTTGTGCGCTGAATCTTGACAACAACTTATACCAAACATCATATAAAACAAAAGTATCAACATGAATTTTTTTAAAGAAGACATGCGGTAATATGATGTCTTTTTAACGAAGGTTTATAAAATTATTTTACAAATTTTTCACTGCGCATGTCTGAGTATTTATGTTAGATATCTATTGTTATTTAATTCATTCAAATATAAACATTACACCAAAGCACTTTGGAAGAGACTTTCCTTAGCTGCTATCCCTTAATTTACTTGTAACATTACAGGAAAACACTTTAGAGGAGACTTTCCTTAGCTGATATCCCTTAATTTACTTGTAACATTACACGAAAACACTTTGGAGGAGACTTTCCTTAGCTGCTATCCCTTAATTTACTTGTAACATTATATTTAGTCACTTTGGAGGAGACTTTTTTTAGCTGCTATCCCTTAGTTTACTTGTAACATTATATGTAGACTCTTTGGAGGAGACTTTCCTTAGTTGCTATCCCTTAATTTACTTGTAACATTACACAAATACACTTTGAAGTAGACTTTCCTTAGCTGTTATCCCTTAGTTTACTTGTAACATTATATGTAGACTCTTTGGAGGAGACTTTCCTTAGTTGCTATCCCTTAATTTACTCGTAACATTACATGAAAACACTTTGGAGGAGACTTTCCTTAGCTGATATCCTTTAATTTACTTGTAACATTACACGAAAGCACTTTGGAGGAGACTTTCCTTAGTTACTATCTTTTAATTTACTTGTAACATTACACAAATACACTTTGGAGGAGACTTTCCTTAGTTGCTATCCCTTAATTTTTCTTGTAACATTATTTGTAGACAGTTTGGAGGAGACTTTCCTTAGCTGCTATCCCTTAATTTACTCGTAACATTACATGAAAACACTTTGGAGGAGACTTTCCTTAGCTGCTATCCCTTAATTTACTTGTAACATTACAGGAAAACACTTTAGAGGAGACTTTCCTTAGCTGATATCCCTTAATTTACTTGGAACATTACACGAAAACACTTTGGAGGAGACTTTCCTTAGCTGCTATCCCTTAATTTACTTGTAACATTATATTTAGTCACTTTGGAGGAGACTTTTTTTAGCTGCTATCCCTTAGTTTACTTGTAACATTATATGTAGACTCTTTGGAGGAGACTTTCCTTAGTTGCTATCCCTTAATTTACTTGTAACATTACACAAATACACTTTGAAGTAGACTTTCCTTAGCTGTTATCCCTTAGTTTACTTGTAACATTATATGTAGACTCTTTGGAGGAGACTTTCCTTAGTTGCTATCCCTTAATTTACTCGTAACATTACATGAAAACACTTTGGAGGAGACTTTCCTTAGCTGATATCCTTTAATTTACTTGTAACATTACACGAAAGCACTTTGGAGGAGACTTTCCTTAGTTACTATCTTTTAATTTACTTGTAACATTACACAAATACACTTTGGAGGAGACTTTCCTTAGTTGCTATCCCTTAATTTTTCTTGTAACATTATTTGTAGACAGTTTGGAGGAGACTTTCCTTAGCTGCTATCCCTTAATTTACTCGTAACATTACATGAAAACACTTTGGAGGAGACTTTCCTTAGCTGATATCCTTTAATTTACTTGTAACATTACACGAAAGCACTTTGGAGGAGACTTTCCCTAGCTGATATCCTTTAATTTACTTGTAACATTACACGAAAGCACTTTGGATGAGACTTTCCTTAGCTGCTATCCCTTAATTTACTTGTAACATTATGTGTAGGCACTTTGGAGGAGACTTTCTTTATTTGCTATCCCTTAACTTACGTGAAAATCAAATCTTTTCCTAACTCCTACCACCATAGTTGAAAATCAGATCGTTATGTTCCTTTTAATTGTAGACTTTTATTCTTGTAATAGTATTCCTTAGTTTGGTTTGAAACGATTATAATTATAATCTTCAGTTTATATGTGGATTATTATCATCGTATTCCTGAGCTAGTTGTGGACCATCACCTCGTAATCCAGCTATGGAGTGTTATATTAATATTCTTAAAGATACCCAGGAAGAACTATAACCGTATTTTTTAGATTAGTTGTGAATTATTGTAATCGTATTTCTTAGCTTATCAATGGATTATCAGCTTTTTAATCATCAGATAAGTTTGTTATTATCGTCGGAATCAGTTTATTTGTGGATTAATAACTTTGTATTTTTGTATTCTTATGGAGCGTTATAACTGTATGAAAATAGATTATCATAATGTCACTTGTTAGTTTAGCTGTAGAGTATTCTTTTATTATATGTAGATTACTACCATCTATTCTTTAGTTTATCTGTGGATTATCACCGTCTTAACTGTTAACTTAGATACTGATTTTTATCTTCGTTTTAAATTTAATTGCGTCGTCGTAATAATACTAAATTATATTTTTGCTGTAAGTTACTATCATTGTATTCATGAGTTTAGATGGAAATTATTATCATCTTAATCCTTAGTCAAGGATCGGATTATTATCAGTTTAATCCTTATTTTAGTTATGGATTATTACAATCCTATTCAGCTTAATTGTGGATTAGTCTAGTTGCGGATTATTACCATTTCAATCCTTATTTTAGTTATGAATTATTATAATTATGTTCAGCTTAACTGTGGATTATTAGTTAGTTGCGGATTATTATCATTGTAATCCTTAATTTAGTTATGGATTATTATAATCCTATTCAGCTTAACTGTGGATTATCGTTATCTCAGTCGTGAGTTTATTTGTGAACTAGTTTCATCGTATCCTTAACTTAATTATATATTATCATAAAACATTTGGTTAAATATAATTCCATTCATATTTTACTTATATTACATTTTGTGTTTAGAAAATTATACAAGGTGACAGCTCCCCAACTCGCCTCATCAAACATAACTATTAAAAGCGATCGTATCTGTATTAACGTGTTACTTAACTGAAACTATGAAGCTATGACTTTTATGAAACATCGACTTGTATCAATGGGCTTAACAAAGCATAGCCACGTTCTGATCAACGCCCCCAACAAGGCAATCAATGTATCAGATTTGATCGTGTATATCGTGATAGTAAATATCATTACATGCTCTGGTTTTAAGACGTCTTTTATTTAACTTCTATTTGTCTAGGGTTATTCATGTTCATTGATACATTCATTTAGGATGGTGATGCATCAATATACGCTATCTTCACAATTACTGCATAAGTTCTATCTTCCCCTCGCGTTCTTCGTAGGAAGATCGTAATTTCGCTTCTCTCGTGAGATAGGCTGTTCCGCTTCCCGCAATATTGGAGTCGAGAGACGCAGTGTTGGCGCCAGCAAGTCGCCTATTGCTTCGTCTGATTTCGTTTTGACTCGAATGAGACTGATGTGCCTCCGGTTCTAGGCGCCAGTTGATGGTACACTCGCTTGGCTGCCCGCCAATGGGCACACTTTGGTGACCCCTGACAGATTCTAACATCGACTAGCGGTCAGCGGGAACTCCTACTTCTTGTGATGCATTCAAGCATGATGCTTATCGTAAAAGTACCGTTCTTATTTACAATTAAAAGATGACACTAGTGACTCAGCAGTCTTTTTGTGTGTTCTTCTGATGAACACGAAATGACACTAGTACAAAACTGCTTATTTGAGTGCAAGTTGTCAGATTGTAAACAGCTCTGTGCATATTAACAACAGCGATTGGGCTCACTGTTGCTCCTTAATCGAGCAGCAGATTTATGAAATTCTCTACTAAAAGTAGTGTATGGGGATTTACAAAATACTACTGAAAACTGTGTAATGGGATTTACGAAATACTCAACTAAAACAGTGTAAGGGGATTTACGAAACACTACTGGAAACAGTGTAAGGGGATTTACGAAACACTACTGAAAACAGTGTAATTGGATTTATGAAATACTCAACTAAAAACAGTGTAAAGGGATTTATGAAATACTCTATCAAAAACAGCGTAAGGGGATTTACGAAACACTCTACTAAAAACAGTGTAACGGGATTCACGGAATCCTCTAATAAAAACAGCGTAAGGGGATTTACGAAACTACTGAAAACAGTGTAATGGGATTTATCAAATACTCAACTGAAAACAGTGTAAGGGGATTTACGAAACACTACTGAAAACAGTGTAATGGGATTTATCAAATACTCAACTGAAAACAGTGTAAGGGGATTTACGAAATACTCTATCCAAAACAGCGTAAGAGGATTGCAAAACACAACTGAAAACAGTGTAAGAGAATTTACGGAGTATTCTACTGAAAACAGTGTAAGAGAATTTACGGAGTATTCTACTGAAAACAGTGTAAGAGAATTTACGGAGTATTCTACTGAAAACAGTGTACATAGCTGTATATAAGATTCGTTTGTAAACCAGACTAACAATGTGATAAATCGTTGACAAAATCTACTACCATCCAGTTATAAAGTAATTGATTTGGTTTCCGATATGTAAAGAACAAAAATAATTTATTTTAACAAATGTTAGGAGTTAATATACCTGGTAGTGAATACCTTGCTCTATGTTACGCTTTACACGTCGGTGACTTAATGAAAAAACGCTTACATACAGCGGGGGGATATAGCAAATGCTTAGAGACCGTTTGATTCGTTTCGCTTATATTTTATGGTGAGGAATAAAACCGAATTACACACTATATCTGTATCAAACTTTCTCTGAGTTAAAGATATGAGAAAAACCGACCGCAGTTTTATTGTACAATATATCTCTATCAAACTTTCTCTGAGTTAAAGATACGAGAAAAAGCGACCGCAGTTTTATTGTACAATATATCTCTATCAAACTTTCTCTGAGTTAAAGATATGAGAAAACCGACCGCAGTTTTATTGTACAATATATCTGTATCAAACTTTTTCTGAGTTAGAAATATGAGAAAAACCGACCGTAGTTTTATTGTACAATGACGTAAACATGATTTTATACTAATACATCTTAGGTGTATTTAAGCTGTCTCTCTCTCTTATGTGGTTTTGTGTGTGTTTGTTGGTTTATTTTAATACATTATGACTATAATACGCCTAAATCATACAATTTTGTAGAAGTGTAAAATCAAGCAGATTTTAAGATAATGGTGATATGTTTTACCAAAAAATATCTAGCAACGTAAAGATATAATCTTACTTTTAATGTAACTATGTGAGAAGAGAACCAGAGGTAAGAAAACAAAAGAACGTCTTTAGATATAAAAAAAAGATCAATTGATGTGTGAAATCTATTTCCTTAACTAATTGCACGTGATTACAGATACGTATAACTGAAAGTGTTAACGGTGACCCAGTTAGCTCAGCCTTTATTAACAAGAATACGTAATACGGTTCTCTTTTTACCGGTTTTACTGATGGAACTGTTGATAGATGGGAATAGCATCAGATATAAGTAATTTTATCCAATTCAGTTTTACTATTTTATATTAATTAATACAAAACTATATAGTTACAAGCACAAACGTTAATAATTCACAAATTTAAACTCCAAACACTTGAATGAGCGAAATAACGGCTGTCAGAAGTCACCTAAAAAATAACTTATACAGAACATTAGGCTATCTGGATAACAGTATAATAAGTACGTTGATACAACACAATAAGCCGTCTATGACCGACAGTAACAAATCATTAGGCTATCTGGCAACACTATAATCAGTACGTTGATACAACACATTAAGCCATCTATGAACGACAGTTACAAATCATTAGGCTCTCTGGCAACAGTATAATCAGTACGTTGATACAACACAATAAGCCATCTATGAACGACAGTAACAAATCATTAGGCTATCTGGCAACAGTATAATCAGTACGTTGATACAACACAATAAGCCATCTAGGAACGACAGTAACAAATCATTAGGCTATCTGGCAACAGTATAATCAGTACGTTGATGCAACACATTAAGCCGTCTATAACCGACAGTTACAAAATATTACGCTATCTGTACAACCGACACTAAAATCAGAGCGTTGATACTACACATTAAGCCATCTATGAACGACAGTAACAAATCATTAGGCTATCTGGATAACCGACACTATAATCAGTACGTTGATACTACACATTAAGCCGTCTATAACTGACAGTTACAAAATATTACGCTATCTGGATAACCGACACTATAATCAGTACGTTGACACTACACATTAAGCCGTCTATAACTGCCAGTTACAAAATATTACGCTATCTGGATAACCGACACTAAAATCAGTACGTTGATACAACACATTAAGCCATCTATGAACGACAGTAACAAATCATTAGGCTATCTAGATAACCGACACTATAATCAGTACGTTGATACAACACATTAAGCCGTCTATAACTGACAGTTACAAAATATTACGCTATCTGGATAACCGACACTATAATCAGTACGTTGATACAACATATTAAGCCGTCTATAACCGACAGTTACAAAACATTAGGATATCTGGATAACCGACCATGTAATAACCAAGTTAACACGGAACGTAGAAGGCCAAGGTATGTTGTTTTATGTATGTTGTATTAGTTTAGGCTTGGACCATCAAATTACGTTATGTCAGAACACAGAAATACCTTGAACATCACTTCTTCTGTTATGCATAAATAAACTTACATAAATATGTCTGAAAGAAAGCCGAAATTCTTACAAGTGTTCCTTCGGTCTTTTGCTTTCCACTCGTGCATTCTTAAAAATAATTCATTACTTAAACATTAAAAATAAGTAAGAGGTCTTTCTGCACAGTTTTAAACTTGCTAAATAATGTTGTAGTTTCACTTGAGTGACTGAAACCTTTCATCTTTCCTCTGTTTAAATGACTTTAGAAACATGTTCTTAAATAACATACCACGTGTATTAAAGTTGTGTTTAACGAAGTACCACGTGTATTAAAGTTGTGTTTAACGAAGTACCACGTGTATTAAAGTTGTGTTTAACGAAGTACCACGTGTATTAAAGTTGTGTTTAACGAAGTATACACATTACACAATCACAATTTTGTTTCACACAAAACTGTATCTGATTGAAGTATTAGACATCTCATTACTTGTAAAAAAAACACGTAAAAGTTAACTTTCGTGGAGAACAATAATCACTACTTATTCGTATGTTTCTCTGTAGGACGACGGTAAGTATTCGGATTTACAACGCTAAAATCAGTGGTTCGATTCCATTCGGTAGACACAGTAGACAGCCCAGTGTGGCTTTCCTATGAGAAAATTCACACTTACACACGAATGTGAATTAGAATGAATTCGGTAATAGAAACTATCGGTCTGTAGGCTTTACGGAACGACATGTCCACTTTTCGGACTGTAGGCTTTACGGAACGACATGTCCACTTTTCGGTCTGCAGGCTTTACGGAACGACATGTCCACTTTTCGGACTGTAGGCTTTACGGAACGACATGTCCACTTTTCGGTCTGCAGGCTTTACGGAACGACATGTCCACTTTTCGACGTTAGACCAAAGAAATATATTAATTACTAGAACTTTAACTGTATATGTTAAGGTAAAGAATGTTATTGAAACAATTGTGCATAATTTCCTGAATTTACACTTATATCAAATCAAGGTTCGGTTAGGTTCACTAAGGTTATAAACAAACCTTTAAAGTTTTTTGTTTTTTTTCAACCGTAACCCAAGTATAATATCCGTTAAAATATATTCTTTTTACGTGTTTACGAAAAACAGTACTAGATGTCTGTATTAAAAAAATACGTTTTCTATGTATCTATTTTTAACGATTTACATTTTACGTGTCAAGTAACGTATTTTTACTCGGTTTTATATGGACGCCATTTTGTGGTACAATATTCCTTCTCTGTAAACCCCACTTCTAAAACAAATAATTACATGTTTCGAGAAACATGACGTCAGCAGGTAAGGTAATGATTTCATTTTTGATGATTCATGATCTTAAAGTTCTGTTTTACCCTAGAATACACATAATGACATTGTAATCCACAACTGTTAAACTGTGACATTCTATCCACGGCTGTTACCCTATGGCATTCTCATCCACAGCTGTTACACTGTGACATTCTAATCCACGGCTGTTACCCTATAGCATTCTGATCCACAGCTGTTACACTGTGACATTCTGATCCACAGCTGTTACACTGTGACATTCTGATCCACAGCTGTTACACTGTGGGATTCTGATCCACGGCTGTTACACTGTGACATTCTGATCCACGGCTGTTACACTGTGGCATTCTGATCCACAGCTGTTACACTGTGACATTCTGATCCACGGCTGTTACCCTATAGCGTTCTGATCCACAGCTGTTACACTGTGACATTCTGATCCACGGCTTTTTCACTGACATTCTGATCCATAGCTGTTACACTATAACATTCTGATCCACGGCTTTTTCACTGACATTCTAATCCACGGCTGTTACACTATGGCGTTCTGATCCACGGCTGTTACACTATGGCGTTCTGATCCACGGCTGTTACACTATGATACTCTGATCCATAGCTGTTACACTATGACATTCTGATCCACGGCTGTTACACTGTAACATTCTGATCCATAGTTTTTTCACTATGGCATTCTGATCCTCAGCTTTTTCATTATGACATTCTAATCCACGGATGTCACGCTATGATACTATGGTCCACGGCTGTCACACTATGACATTCAGAACCACGTCTGTCACACGATGATATTATGATCCACTGCTGTTGTATGTCTGTAAACACTTGAACTATAGTATTTAGATTAAAAGTACACGCTGTTAAATAACGCGCACCTATTATCGGTGGTTTAACTTATTGGAAAACTGTTACACGTTTCAACGTTTTCACAAATGAAGAAACTGTTTTAAAGCTTATACATTAATCAAATAATTTCACTTCAAATTAATTAAACAGTATAAAACTTCAGGAGATAAAAACATTGTAAATTAATATTTTTCTCCTAAGTTATGATAATGCACTAGATAGTTTTTGTTTCATTGAAGTTAAACACAATGGGCTATCTCTGCTCTGCTTACCCCGGGTATTGAACCCCGGTTTTAGTATTGTATGTCAGCAGACATTCCGCTGTGCCACTTGGGGATAACTAACTTGTTCACCTACTGATCAGCGAGGTATGACAGATTGCAAATTTTAATTGTTTAGAATATTAATGAATTTTACTCAATAGGGAAATGCTATTCTAACAGAATTTGTGTAAAATCTCTCTTACAGTTTGTAAAAGATTATGTAAAATTAAAATAATCCAGAATCACTTCGAAATCGACTCGTAATCTGAGGGTCGCGGGTTCGAATCCCGTCACACCAAACGAGTTCGTCCTCTCAGCCGTGGGGCCGTTTTAATGATACTTCAATCCCACTATTCTTTGGTAAAAAAGTAGTCCAAGAGTTGGTGATGGGTGATGATGACTAGCTGCCTTCCCTCTTGTCTTACACTGCTAAATTAGGGACGGCTATTGCAGATAGCCCTCATGTAGCTTTGCACGAAATATAAAACAAAACAAACCATTTCTAAATATTGAAGTAATTTCTACATTGGGTTACGACATTTCTATTCATGTTGCTTATTGTTGAAAAAAAATTACTTTATTTCCGGAAAGTCAAACTTAGACATCTGAATTTGATACTTCAATATCTTAGATATGAATATTTCTGGATTAGGTACATTTGAAAGAGATGTTTTCTCCCTTAAGGCTTTATTTTCGGTGAGTGATGTTTTCAGAAAGTAAAAAAACCCTGCTTTCGAACCATGAGTAGAATACAGACTCTGATAAAATTTAGTTACGTACTGAATGAGTGATTCAGCGATGTCTCAGTTGTTGTTTTAAAATGGAACAAATGTGCATTTCATGTAAGTACAATTTTTTTAAATTAATGTTGCATATCTTAGAGTGCATGCTCAATGTTCAACATAATCTATTTTAATATTCAGTAAATATGAATAAATTATTTATCATTTTACAATACTGATTCCTTTCAAACCTTGTGGTCTCCTCGTGGGACACCAGTAAGTTTGTGAACTTACAACTTTAAAGGACCCGGCATGGCCAAGCGTGTTAAGGCTCGCATCCCCGTCGCACCAAACATGCTCGCCCTTTCAGCCGTGGGTGCGTTATAATGTAACGGTCAATCCCACTATTCGTTGGTAAAAGAGTAGCCCAAGAGTTGGCGGTGGGTGGTGATGACTAGCTGCCTTCCCTCTAGTCTTACACTGTTAAATTAGGGACGGCTAGCACAGAAAGCCCTCGAGTAGCTTTGCGTGAAATTTAAAAACAAACAAACAAACAATACAACTTTAAAACTCGGGTTTTGCTTTCTGTGGTGGTCACAACAGATAGCCCCCTGTGGATTTGCTTTGAAACAAATCAATAAACGATTCAATTCCTGTAACAATAGGGAATTTCTAAAGCCATAACTCTAACTCCACTATCCGGTTAAGCATTGTTCGGAGTTTATAACTAACATATATTATAGTTAGATTTTTTTACAAAAGTATTGTGAATGAAACTTTACCTTAATTTACCACGAATAAGGATATCGACTAACTTACACACTTGTTTCTGTAGTTTCTGTTCAGGTTTATTCAACATCGTAAATTACGAAATATTTCTCGCCGTTCATAGCCACGTGATTAAAAGCCAGTGAATACAGTTCAGTAAAAAGTAAAGAAACTTGGTTATGTGTGTTAAGTTGCCCCCAGTGACTCAACGGTAAATCTTACAGCTGATAACACCAGTTCGATACTCGTGAAGAGCACAGTAAAGACACCCGACTGTGTAGATTTGTATTGAACAACAAAGAAACAAACTGTGTTAAGCCTAAAGATCTTCCTATACAAACCTGGCTTGATTCATTGAAATATTATGCAGGTCTAACAAAAGAGGCCACACCCACGGGTAAGAGATATACATATATTCTAAAGTTTCACTATCCATTTTGGTATTACTCATAAAATTTGTCTGTCTGCTAAAAAATTGAATATCGATTTTAAAAAGTCTGAAATATAGAAGTATAATAAATACAACACACTTCCTTCATTCCTTGATGTGAAGTTCAAGTCAGGGTAAAGCACTCACAAATAATAGTTTATTCAGTGTGCAAGAATGAGTTCCTTTTGTTTGGGCCAGGCGACGTCCAGTAGTTAGCCTGCTAATTCGAGAGTTCACAGCTTTAGGTATGTTATAAGTGTGGCTGTCAAGTCCCACTATTAGAATAGACAAAGAGTTGGCTATGAGTGTTATTGACTAGCTGCGTCCCATCTAGTCTATTGTTTGATTATTTATTTTGAATTTTACGCAAAACTACCTGAAACTGAAGACTTTCTGTGCCAGCCGTCCCTAATTTAGCAGTGTAAGACTAGAGGGAAGGCAGCTAGTCATCACCACCCACCGCCAACTCTTGGGCTACTCTTTTACTAACGAATAGTGGGATTGATCGTCACATTATAACACTCCCCACGGCTGAAAGGACGAGCACGTTTGGTGTGACGGGGGTTCCAACCCGTAACCCATAGATTACGAATCAAATATCTTAACCACCTGGCTATGCTGGGTGGTTATTAATTTGAAATTATAAAGAATAGAGCAGCTTCTTGTGAATATCTAAAACAAGCAAATATAAATCTGTTCATCTGCTTCAAGTTCTCTCATCTGAAACTGGTTTACGACTTTTAACAGCAAGTACCATTGTGTACCGTTAAAAACATAGTTGTTAAAGGGTTTTGACACTGTCTTACTACTCGCTATAGTTTAATAATCAGTTTTCTGTTGGAATTAAAATAACTAGAACGTTTTATATTCATTTTTCACCAGTGCTGTTGAATTCTACAGGAGTACAGTGAAATGTCTGCAGACGCTCACCACTAGAAATCAGGCTTCGATACTTGTCGTGGGCAGATCACAGATAGCCCATTGTGTAGCTTTGTGCTTAATTCCAGACAAACAAACCAGTAAAACATCGCATCTCATAATACATTATCCTCTTTTTGTAACAAGAATCATTTTAAAAGACGTAAATCACGGGAAGGAAACTCAGATAAAAATGGATATAATTGTAAAACAGTTTACTCCTGTTATAGTTATGAAACAACAATAAGAGGAAGACTTGTTTGTGATTTCGTGGTTGCTAAAGGAAAAGCTAGACAGTGGGCCATGTGTCTTCTGCCCGTCACGAAGATAGGAATTCGATTCCGAACGTTTTGAACGTATTATAGCTGTTATTAATCCCTTGTTGTTCTTAATTTAATGAACGTATTATAGCTGTTATTAGTCCCTTGTTGTTCCTAATGTAATGAACGTATTATAGTTATATTAATCTGTTGTTGTTCGTAGTTTATTGAACGTATTATAGCTGTTATTAATCCCTTGTTGTTCCTAATGTAATGAACGTATTATAGCTATTATTAATCTGTTGTTGTTCTTAGTTTAATGAACGTATTATAGCTGTTATTAATCCCTTGTTGTTCCTAATGTAATGAACGTATTATAGTTGTTATTAATCTCTTGTTGTTCTTAGCTTAATGAACGTATTATAGTTGTTATTAATATCTTGTTGTTCTTAGCTTAATGAACGTATTATAGCTAATATTAATCTCTTGTCGAAGGAATCTTTAATAATCTGTAGAAACTTAAATATTTTTTCTACCCCTGGATGAAAGAGCGATAAATCTTGTGATATACGCTGCTAAAATTAGAGGTTCGATTCACCTCAATGGTCACAAAAGACAGTCCATTGTGGCTTTGTTATAAAAAAAAACACGCATTAATGCATTTTAACTAGCTATAACTTCTTAAACCAGTCCTACTATCTAATGTGTAATTTATTAGGGACCTTTGATCAAACGTTAGGAAACTGTATAACGTTTTAGGCCTAAGGATGTTACCAGTATCTCATTGAAGTGTCGAATTATATATATATAATTTCTTAAACAGCTTTTAGTCATTTAACTATATACATCTATTGGGGTTGACGTAATGAGACAAGTTTTCGACCAACGCCATGAAATGAGTTTGTAATCATCATTTTGATGTAATTTTGGAGTAAACGTTAATTTCAGAACAAACGAATCATAAATTATTCCGTTATAATTTCTGAAGTATATGGTTGTGACTACCTCATGAATATGTAAAGTAGCATTACATGTAAATTAGATGCTCTCTCTTGCTTCTTCAACAATCTTTTAGGAAAATAAAAACTTAAGTAGTCCTTTGTTTCGCAACATATTCTAAGACAAAGCAACCGTATTAATTCACAGTTAAGGCCTAAAACAAGACAAAATCGTGTAAACGAATCTTCAGTGCTAACTTGTTCATATCCATTTGTTTCACAACATATTCTAGTATAAAGTAACTGTACTAATTCACAGTTAAGGCCTAAAACAAAACAAAATATATAGATGAATCGTCAGTGCTGAGTTGTCCGTAGTCTTTTAAACAGTTTATTACTTTTTTTATAAACCCTCCCAAAATTGCAAAATATAACGTATGGAAGTATTGAACTCTATACAACAATGTACGAGAAGAAATATATTCTGGATATTTCGGAAGAACTACTGGCTTAAAAATTCTTCCTTGACGTTATTTATAACAATGCAACATTGTACAACATTCACTTTTCGTTTCGCTTTGTTTGTAGTGTATCACAGCTTATATGGAAGTACTTAAAGTATAAGAACAAACAAATAATATGAAAATTATCATAATTTCTATTGCGAAAAGAACAATAATTTCAAGTGTTAAGACAAAAACGTTTTTCTATGTTCGCAATAGTTTCAAATGATTGTAAACTGTTAATACATTGCCTGATGTCTTAGCTTAATATATAGCATATTTTCATATTAGTTTTTGAAGAGTTAATGACAGATTTAATCATAAAGATATGGTATAGTTTGAGGAGCGAACAGATGATGTATTGCCTTTTTAAAAGGCCCGGCACGGCCAGGTGGGTTAAGGCGTTCGACTCGTAATCTGAGGGTCGCGGGTTCGAATCCCCGTCGCACCAAACATACTCGCCCTTTCAGCAGTGAGGGCGTTATAATATGACGGTCAATTCCACTATTTGGTAAAAGAGTAGGCCAAGAGTTGGCGGTGGGTGGTGATGGCTAGCTGCCTTCCCTCTAGTCTTACACTGCTAAATTAGGGACGGCTAGCGCAGATAGCCCTCATGCAGCTTTGCGCGAAATTCATAACAAACCAAACCAAACACTAATAAAAACCATGTTATATTATCAAAACATGATATCAAAAGTATTGTTAATCCAGTGTTGTGTAACTAACTCCCTAATCCTATTCGTTTTAGGTAATCTTGTAAAAAAGGCTGATATATTCCGATACCCTTCATCAGTAAGACAGAAGTATTAACATCAAATAATTATTGTTTCAAACTGTAGTCCTTCTTGTGTGCTAAAAATAGAATAAGATATTCAGATTCAACACCGCAGTTGAATGAATTTTACAATCAAAATTTCAAACATTTCTGTTCACACTCACCAGACGGCGCAGTGAACTATGTTAAAGGTTGATGCCTCGTAGGCCCATGTACAGCTAACAAAAATTCCGATGTAAGGCATCTGTATAAAATTTGAAAATTAAAATGTAATGTTTTGTTGCTTTCTAGTATATTTTTATATCTTTGTGTATGCGTTTATGTGTTTATGTACATAAAATGGTTAACACTAAAAAGTATGTTTGTGTGTATTTTTATAGCAAAACACATCGGGCTATTTGCTGTGTCGACCGAGGGGAATCGAACCTCTGGTTTTAGTGTTGTAAGTTTGAAAACTTTCTGCTGTTCCAGCGAGAAACGTTTACTGTACTTTCTTTATTTCATATTACTCACGAAACTACATTATGGGCTGTCTGTGCTGTGCCCACCACAGCTATCGAAACGTGGTTTCTTGCGTTATAAGTCCACAAATTTACCGCTCTGCCATATATGGGCAAATAACTTTAAAGAAGAAAATACGTACCATTAATTAAAAACTAGTTATCTGTCTGTATTATTCTTATTTTATTTTTTATTTTATTTTTACAGTTATCACCCGTTAACATTAACCGATTTTTATGGACCCACATTGCCAGGTGGGTTAAAGTGTTCGATTCGTAATTTCAGGATCGCGGGTTCGAATCCCAGTAGCACCAAACATGCTCGCCCTTTCAGCCGTTGGGGCCGTTATAATGTTGCGGTCAATCTCACTATTCACTGGTAAAAGAGTAGCCCAAGAGTTGGCGGTGGGTGGTGATGTCTGGCTGCCTTCCCTCTGCTAAATTAGGGACGGCTATCACAGATAGCTCTCGTGTACCTTTGCGCGAAATTCAAAAACAAACACGGATTTGTAACCGGAAAAGAATTCGCTTCGGGCTTGAAAAAGTATCGACTTTTTATAAGTGTGTCGGCTCTCGCTTTCTTAGTTCGGTATATACATTATTTTACAAGATGTTACGTAGATGTTGTTCAAGTAATCTTTCTTAGAATCATAATACTGCATATACAGCTGCAGTAACTTCCTTCTTTTCCAAAACAAAATTTCATTCAGTGATCCAAATATAAGGTGAATATTTATAACGTAAGAATTCGGGGTTTGGTTCTCTCAGTGGTAATATCTTAGACAGCTCGTCATTCAATCCCCCGCACGTACAGCGATAAGTCTACGGATTCACAACGTTAAGATACGGGATTCGATTCCCTTCGGAGAACTCAGCAGATAGCCCGATGTGGCTTTACTATATAGAAAAACGCACACTCGTTGTTTTGATTTATTATAAAACATTATTTTCTTTTCCAGATAGTAACTTTTTTAAACCACTGTTTCAAACTCAGTTATTTAGGCTAATCTGCGCCTAACAACTTTAAAAGTAATAGAGCTGTGACTTATATAACTAAATATGTTACTAAAGAGATTTGAAGAATCGTAAGCTGAAATAAGTGATACCGAAATATATATAATGATTTGGTGTTGTATTAAAAACGTGTCAAGAACTTAGTGTAATCTTCTAAACTCATTAACGTACGATCTTTTATGTTTTTAACGGGATATAAACTGATAAATACCAGGACAATGATATAATTTATAGTAGTGAACCAGTATCTTGTATTATGGATTATTCTTTATGAATAGGTTTTCTTAAGAGAAAGAAGAAACGGTAGGAGTGAATGAAAACAGTAAAGTTTGTTACAGTTTCTGACATTTTCCCATATGATACATACCCGAATACTTCTGATTGGCTTGTTTGTTTGTTTTGAATTTCGCGCAAAGCCACTCGAGAGCTGTCTGCGCTAGCCGTCCCTAATTTAGCAGTGTAAGACCAGAGGGAAGGCAGCTAGTAATCGCCACTCACCGCCAACACTTGAGCTACTCTTTTATCAACGAATAGTGGGATTGACCGTCACATTATAACTCCCCCACGGCTGAAAAGGCAAGCATGTTTGGTGCGATGAGGATTCGAACCCCCCGACCCTCGGATCTCGGATTAACCCACCTGGCCATGCCGGGCCCTTCTAATGGGAATAGTTTTGAAATTATAAACTAATGTTTTGGTTTTATATACTAACGAGAATATTATTCGCGTTGCCTCAATTGGACTTTTGTAAAGCTGTGAAGGTAAATGTTTTTAAGTACACAATGGGCTCTCCGAACTTTGTTCACTTCGGGGATTGAAGCCCTAATCGTAACGTTCTAAGACCTCAGTCTTGCCGCTGAGCCAGCGGGGACCTAGTGAATAGAATCGCCTGTATAAAGGAAGCTTTTCAATTAGAGGTTCTCACATCGGGTTTATCCCCACTCTACTAGGCTTTACGTGTGATCCGCTACCATGTTCTAATCAAGATGAATACTCTAGTCTTTCAGCTCTCTTCCGATAGTCGTTTTCTGTTTCAAGCACTTTCTACGCCTTCCCATACTATCTGCTTTTCAGTCAAGTGGGCATGTCGAACTACGGCAAGGGCTTGTTACATTTTGAAGTACACTAGTAAGTAACATTGTTGTAATTATGTTGACTCCTCCGATATTCTGGTAAGTAAAGTAAGTGGTAATTGTGTTGGCTACTTTAATCCTCTGGTAAGTAAAGTAAGTGGTAATTGTGTTGGCTACTTTAATCCTCTGGTAAGTAAAGTAAGTGGTAATTGTGTTGGCTACTTTGATTCTCTGGTAAGTAAAGTAAATGATAATTGTGTTGGCTACTTTAATCCTCTGGTAAGTAAAGTAAGTGGTAATTGTGTTGGCTACTTTAATCCTCTGGTAAATAAAGTAAGTGGTAATTGTGTTGGCTACTTTAATTCTCTGGTAAGTAAAGTAAGTGGTAATTGTGTTGGCTACTTTAATCCTCTGGTAAGTAAAGTAAGTGGTAATTGTTTTGGCTATTTAATCCTCTGGTAAGTAAAGTAAGTGGTAATTGTGTTGGCTACTTTAATCCTCTGGTAAGTAAAGTAAGTGGTAATTGTGTTGGCTACTTTAATCCTCTGGTAAGTAAAGTAAGTGGTAATTGTTTTGGCTATTTAATCCTCTGGTAAGTAAAGTAAGTGGTAATTGTGTTGGCTACTTTAATCCTCTGGTAAGTAAAGTAAGTGGTAATTGTGTTGGCTACTTTAATCCTCTGGTAAGTAAAGTAAGTGGTAATTGTTTTGGCTACTTTAATCCTCTGGTAAGTAAAGTAAATGGTAATTGTGTTGGCTACTTTAATCCTCTGGTAAATAAAGTAAATGGTAATTGTGTTGGCTACTTTAATCCTCTGGTAAGTAAAGTAAGTGGTAATTGTGTTGGTTACTTTAATCCTCTGGTAAGTAAAGTAAGTGGTAATTGTGTTGGCTACTTTAATCCTCTGGTAAGTAAAGTAAGTGGTAATTGTTTTGGCTACTTTAATCCTCTGGTAAGTAAAGTAAATGGTAATTGTGTTGGCTACTTTAATCCTCTGGTAAGTAAAGTAAGTGGTAATTGTGTTGGCTACTTTAATCCTCTGGTAAGTAAAGTAAGTGGTAATTGTGTTGGCTACTTTAATCCTCTGGTAAGTAAAGTAAGTGGTAATTGTTTTGGCTAGTTTAATCCTCTGGTAAGTAAAGTAAGTGGTAATTGTGTTGGCTACTTTAATCCTCTAGTAAATAAATTAAATGGTAATTGTGTTGGCTACTTTAATCCTCTGGTAAATAAAGTAAATGGTAATTGTGTTGGCTACTTTAATCCTCTGGTAAGTAAAGTAAGTGGTAATTGTGTTGGCTACTTTAATCCTCTGGTAAGTAAAGTAAGTGGTAATTGTTTTGGCTACTTTAATCCTCTGGTAAGTAAAGTAAGTGGTAATTGTGTTGGCTACTTTAATCCTCTAGTAAATAAATTAAATGGTAATTGTGTTGGCTACTTTAATCCTCTGGTAAGTAAAGTAAGTGGTAATAGTGTTGGCTACTTAAATCCTCTGGTAAGTAAAGTAAGTGGTAATTGTTTTGGCTACTTTAATCCTCTGGTAAATAAAGTAAGTGGTAATTGTGTTGGCTACTTTAATCCTCTGGTAAGTAAAGTAAGTGGTAATTGTGTTGGCTACTTTAATCCTCTGGTAAGTAAAGTAAGTGGTAATTGTTTTGGCTATTTAATCCTCTGGTAAGTAAAGTAAGTGGTAATTGTGTTGGCTACTTTAATCCTCTGGTAAGTAAAGTAAGTGGTAATTGTTTTGGCTATTTAATCCTCTGGTAAGTAAAGTAAGTGGTAATTGTGTTGGCTACTTTAATCCTCTGGTAAGTAAAGTAAGTGGTAATTGTGTTGGCTACTTTAATCCTCTGGTAAGTAAAGTAAGTGGTAATTGTGTTGGCTACTTTAATCCTCTGGTAAGTAAAGTAAGTGGTAATTGTTTTGGCTACTTTAATCCTCTGGTAAGTAAAGTAAATGGTAATTGTGTTGGCTACTTTAATCCTCTGGTAAATAAATTAAATGGTAATTGTGTTGGCTACTTTAATCCTCTGGTAAGTAAAGTAAGTGGTAATTGTGTTGGCTACTTTAATCCTCTGGTAAGTAAAGTAAGTGGTAATTGTTTTGGCTACTTTAATCCTCTGGTAAATAAAGTAAGTGGTAATTGTTTTGGCTATTTAATCCTCTGGTAAGTAAAGTAAGTGGTAATTGTGTTGGCTACTTGGACCCTCTGGTAAGTAAAGTAAGTAGTAATTTTGTTGGCTATGTTGATTCTCTGGTAAGCAAAGTAAGTGGTAATTGTGTTGGCTACTTTGATTCTCTGGTAAGCAAAGTAAGTGGTAATTGTGTTGGCTACTTTAATCCTCTGGTAAGTAAAGTAAGTGGTAATTGTGTTGGCTACTTTGATTCTCTGGTAAGTAAAGTAAATGATAATTGTGTTGGCTACTTTGATTCTCTGGTAAGTAAAGTAAGTGGTAATTGTGTTGGCTATTTTGATCCTCTGGTAAGTAAAGTAGATGGTAACTGTGTTGGCTTCTCCAATAGCCTGGTAAATGAAGTGAGTGATAATTCTTTGGGCTGCAATATCTTGTTTACTAAATCACAGATCACTCTAACAGAAAGTTTCGTTTTTGTAAATAGTGAAAATGTTCCTACCCATAAGCTTCATAAAGTGTTCTTAACCTGAATCACATCTGCGTGTTATATAAGCCATTATTCTGGTTTTGCTTCACCTAAAAACGACTACCGCTGTTTTGGTTTATACTTTCTATAAATTAATGTGGTATTGGTAATACGGTATGCTATTGTTTGCGGTATTTCATTTTACATATTTCTATCATCTGTTTGCTATTCCTTCTTCTAATCAATGTTGGAGTTATTTAAGTATACAAGTTCGAATACAAATGAGTAATAATCCAAAATATAAAACCAGCTTGTTAATTTATATGCTATAAGGTTATTAATTAATGGTATCGAAATAGAAATTGATAAACTCTGCAAACAAATAGTTAATGTTTACACCTGGTAGTCCTTACAGGTTGTAAGTGCTTCTTCATTACTTGGGATAGTTATTTAATTATTTGTTGAACTTCGCGAAAGTTTACACTGCGGTTATCTGCGTTAACTGCCCATGAAGTAGACCAGCAGGAAGGGAACTGACCAGAACCAAGGAACACAAATCTTGGACTACTGTTGTCCGACTAATGAGATATGACAGTTTTTTGTTGTTGTTTTTTTAATAAAGCGTCCATAACCACATAGCGCGGAGAGTTTGGGGGGGAGAGAAGAGGTGTTTCAATAGCAACTGAAACTCAACTCCACGCGAAATATTAAACCACGCTCAAGCCTATTTGATTAATTAATTGTACCTTTTTCTAGGAAAGGGTAATATAAACGCTTGTGATAGAAATATATTTTGAATTTCAGTTGTTGCGTATCATGATTTATCCCGGACGAGCTTCAGATTTATTATATTACAATTTCTAATAGCCGGAATTTTAATTTTAATGTAGAAGTTAATTAAATATTAACATGTATCAAATTTATGATATTTGCCAATAAGATTAATACATACAATTTTCTTTCTTAAGACAACTATATTCTAATATACAAACAACAGTACAATTTACAATAACGATTAATACAAGTTAATACAATTAGAAGATTCAAGGTTCGAATCGCAATATATTGCTTAACATATTTCATACACTCATCAGTAGGGTTATGATATTTGCGACAGTCAATCATGCTATTTGATTAACAGAAACATTATTGGTAGCCGAGATTGCTTATTGGTTGGTTTTCCTGTTCTTAGCAATTCTAAATTAGAGATAGCTTTTTCAAAACCCCACGGATCTCTGACCTGACTTTTAGTCCGTGTTTCGCATGAGGTCTTTTCTAACTGAAGAATATGAGAACGTCTGTTAGGTTCGTTTGTGTGTGATGGGGTCGTTTCGTTTCTTGTAACTAAATTGTGAGGTTTTTAGATTGATAACAGTATTTATATTTTCGGGTTTGGTGTGTATTATGGATATGATCAAAATTACAACGACTACAATTTCTGAGCGTAACTGTTAAGTGTACGTAGTATTACGGATATGATCAAAATTACAACGACTACAATTTCTGAGCGTAACTGTTAAGTGTACGTAGTATTACGGATATGATCAAAATTACAACGACTACAATTTCTGAGCGTAACTGTTAAGTGTACGTAGTATTATGGATATGATCAAAATTACAACGACTACAATTTCTGAGCGTAACTGTTAAGTGTACGTAGTATTATGGATATGATCAAAATTACAACGACTACAATTTCTGAGCGTAACTCTTAAGTGTACGTAGTATTACGGATATGATCAAAATTACAACGACTTCAATTTCAGAGCGTAACTGTTAAGTGTACGTAGTATTATGGATATGATCAAAATTGCAACGACTACAATTTCTGAGCGTAACTGTTAAGTGTACGTAGTATTATGGATATGATCAAAATTACAACGACTTCAATTTCAGAGCGTAACTGTTAAGTGTACGTAGTATTATGGATATGATCAAAATTACAACGACTACAATTTCTGAGCGTAACTGTTAAGTGTACGTAGTATTATGGATATGATCAAAATTACAACGACTTCAATTTCAGAGCGTAACTGTTAAGTGTACGTAGTATTATGGATATGATCAAAATTAAAACAAATACAATTTCAAGAACCTATCCAACAAAGATGACGTCTTCAAACAATCATTAACTCAAATAAAAATTTGATTTCTAGTTTGTCTCTAGATAAATATTAAAGTAAAAACCCAGCTTTCTGAAAATGCTGCTTTATTAGGGTTGTTTTAGAGCAAAGCTACGTTGAACTAACTGCTGTATTCAAAGATGGGTTTAACTGGAAAGCAGGGCCCGGCATGGTCAAGCGTGTTAAGGCATGCGACTCGTAATATGAGGGTCGCGGGTTCAAATCCCCGTCGCGCCAAACATGCTCGCACTTTCAACCGTGGTGTCGTTATAATAGAACGGTCAGTTCTACCTTTCGTTAGTAAAAGAGTAGCCCAAGAGCTGGCGCTAAGTGGTGATGACTAGCTGCCTTCCCTCTAGTCTTACATTGCTAAATTACGGACGGATAACGCAGGTAGCCCTCATGTAGCTTTACGCGAAAATTCAAAACAAACACACTAACATTGCTTCTCCTTAAAATACTGCAGAACTTTACAACATCGTGAAGAAACAATCAGTGTCTATTACAAGACGGAATGAGTTGACGTCAATTTCCAACTTTAAAATCTACGTTTTGAACGAATATGAAACTTTATCAAGAGGTTTTGTTTCTTAAACTACTTTTTATCCGAAAGGGAGTCTTGAATAATCTCGTCACGTTACAGTTTTAATTTTATTACGGGGTTAAACCAGAAACGATTGCGATTTTTATAGCGAAGGAGCTTTGGAGTTAGCTATGACCGTTATTAAGTGTTTGGAATAAATGTTTCACCAAAAGCGTACTCACTCAAACTTGGTCAGTATTTTATTTTATAGGTTATAGCTAGTTATCAAAATATACAAAATGTTTTATAATATTATTTACAACAGCTAAAAACTTTCAAAAACTTGTTTTTTTAAGCTATACGAGGGCTATCTGCGGGGCTAATTTAGCAGAGTAAGACTATAGGGGCTAGGCAGCTAGTCATCACCATCCACCACCAACTCTTCGATTACTCTTTTACCAAAAAATAGTGGGATTGACCATCACATAAATAACGCTCTCACGGCTGAATGGGCGAACGGAGATTCGAACCCGTAACCCTCAGAGTACTGTTACAGTTTTAATATAAAGCTCCGTTGTTTCAAGAGCAAGAATAAATATGTAGTAAGTCAAAATAATAGTTTTGTTTCAAAAATATAATATCTAACAGATATTGTTATATCAAGAACGCCCATTTCATTCTTGAAGTACTTAAAGTTTGTGATAGTTGAAAACATATGTCGTTGAAGCAAGCATTTTGTATTGCTTTCAAATGGTTTGTTTTTGTTTCGAATTTCGCGCAAAGCTACACGAGGGCTATCCGCGCTAGCTGTTTGTAATTTAGCAATCTAAGACTAGAGGGAAGGCAACTAGTCATCACCATCCACCACCATCTCTAAGACTATTCTTTCACCAACGAATAGTGTGGTTGACTGTCACATTATAGCACCCCCACAGTTGAAAGGGCGAGAATGTTTGGTGTGACGGGGATTCGAACCTGCGACCCTCAGATTACGAGTCGAGTGTTTTAACCACCTGGCCATGCCGGGGCGCTTTCAAATGGAAATCCTTGTTTATTATGTTGCCTGGGGTACATGGACAGAATTTACAAATGACCTACGAGCTTGTTAAAGGACTTGTAATTCCATATGGATTATTACTTCTTTAATAAATACTTACGTGGGGAGATGGTCCTGCAATGTAATACAAATAAACATTCTTGATAATTAGCATACACAGAAGACTAAAGCAGATAATGGTGTTTCTCATTATGTCAATTTCCAGAAAACGTTTTATGAACAAAATATACACATAGTTCTAACACCTTTCATTTGTTTCAAACATAATTCTATAAATTATTCCTTTTCCACTATCATCAATACTGATTCATAAAAGCTAGGATACAAGTAACTTTCTTATGTGAAATACGTGTTATGTTTTTCACAAATTGGATACGACTGTGTCGCCCTCTAGTGGTTTAGCGGTAAGTCTGCAGGCTTACGACATAAAAATTCGGATTTCGATGCTCGCAGTAGGTAGTACTCAAATAGCCCATTGTGTAGTTGTGCAGTTGTTTGATTAACAGTAAGCAAACTAAGAGTAGTGCTAATGCAGATAGCTGATCATCTGTATAAACACAGCTGGGTTAAGAAGAGAGAGGGAAAAAATGGGTGCAGTTGTTCTGGGTCGCCCGGATAGACGGACTTTCTCGACTAGAAAGAAAATTAATCAGAATTGGATGACTCATTGCAAATCATTTGTTTTGCAAATGCATAACCATGACAACGGTGATTTTAGTCGTTGTAAAAAACTATTTCCATTAGCATGTTCTTGCAACTTATTTTTTCATAAACGTTTTTCAACCAATAAAAAACGCGTTATCGTAAACTTAATATTTATTATGAATATTGTAATCAGTGTTGTATACATTATTTACTCATCAATTTTATTTGTGTATTGTTCAGGCGGTGTTGTATTTTATGCCTTGTAAGACGCAATGTTTTCTTTAAAAATACCTTGAAAATTTCCCATACGTCTTCCAAGACAAAAGTGACGGGATAAGACAAGAGGTTATCTTAGGGTCTACTGAAAACGGTTTCTTATACAGATCGTAATCTCATTACTTACCAATTACAAGTATTTTCAATAGCATAAGACATCTAATTTAACTAATATTGTTGATATACTGTGAATAATATGATGTATTTGACTGTTTTTATTCAGTAGGTTGAAAAAAAGCCAAGGTTACATCAAGGTGTCGGTTGCTGAGTCAAAATGTTTTTGTCTCAGAATTGTCTTTCCAAAATTAGGGTGCGTTTTCCACGACGTAGTGTCTTACAAGGCGTAAAATACAGCCGTTAGTGAACGGTGATAGATTGTGTTTGACTTATTTGTGAAGGCCAATTTTTAGAGGCCCCCTACAAAACTTGCCCAGAATCCCTAAATCCTTAACCTGGCTCTTAGCATAAAATTTCTGTAAGGCAGGCAGCTTTTATGCTAAGATTTATATCAACACACATAGTTAGTTATATGTTTTTTTTTAAAGTACCACCGTACAACAAGCCGCCGTGATGACAGTATGTCGTTTCTATTGTTTTTCTCGTATTGTTTATATCTCCGGATTTACAACGCTAAAATCAGGGGTTCGATTCCCCTCGGTGGGCTAAGCAGATAGCCCTTTGTGGCTTTGCTATATGAAAAACACACACTCGTATTGTTACATAAGAATCCGCTCTTCGCCCGATCTGTGAAGGGAACAGGAAGTAACAGATACCTTATATGATAAGAGTAAGGATTTTCATATCAATCAAAACACATTTTCCTCTGGAACATAAGCACTCTTCAGTTTCTTCACTTCTTACCCAGGTCTTTTCTGTCTCATTGAATTTGTTTCTTGTCCACGCGACACATAATGTTATTGAAAAACGCGACACTTGTTAATTTTTGAGAAATGCGTTAAGATACATATTCTCATGGCCCGGCATGGTCAGGTGAGTTAAGGTGATCGATTCGTAATCTGAGGGTCGCGGGTTCGAATCCCCGTCGCACTAAATATGCTCGCCCTTTCAGCCGTGGGGGCGTTATAATGTGACGTTCAATTCCACTATTCGTTGGTAAAAGAGTAGCCCAAGAGTTAGCAGTGGGTGGTGATAACTAGCTGCCTTCCCTAGTCTTACACTATTAATTAGGGACGGCTAGCGTAGATAGCCCTCGTGTAGCTTTGCGCGAAATTCAAAAACAAACAATCATTTTCATCGTTTACCCCTCAATGAAATTGTGGGTTTGTAAAACATGAGGAATTTTTGTATTTCTTTCATGAGACAGTGTAACACGATAATATCCGAGTTATTTCTTTCATGAGACAGTGTAACACGATAATATCCGAATTATTTCTTTCATGAGACAGTGTAACATGATAATATCCGAGTTATTTCTTTCATGAGACAGTGTAACACGATAATATCCGAATTATTTCTTTCATGAGACAGTGTAACATGATAATATCCGAGTTATTTCTTTCATGAGACAGTGTAACACGATAATATCCGAGTTATTTCTTTCATGAGACAGTGTAACACGATAATATCCGTGTTATTTCTTTCATGAGACAGTGTAACACGATAATATCCGAGTTATTTCTTTCATGAGACAGTGTAACACGATAATATCCGAGTTATTTCTTTCATGAGACAGTGTAACACGATAATATCCGAATTATTTCTTTCATGAGACAGTGTAACATGATAATATCCGAGTTATTTCTTTTCATGAGACAGTGTAAATACGATAATATCCAATTATTTCTTTCATGAGACAGTGTAACACGATAATATCCGTGTTATCTTTCATGAGACAGTGTAGAATTACGATAATATCTTTATTTTCTGCTGAGACATGAGATAGTGTAACACGATAATATCCGAGTTATTTCTTTCATGAGACAGTGTAACACGATAATATCCGAGTTATTTCTTTCATGAGACAGTGTAACACGATAATATCCGAGTTATTTCTTTCATGAGACAGTGTAACATGATAATATCCGAGTTATTTCTTTCATGAGACAGTGTAACATGATAATATCCGAGTTATTTCTTTCATGAGACAGTGTAACACGATAATATCCGAATTATTTCTTTCATGAGACAGTGTAACACGATAATATCCGATGTTATTTCTTTCATGAGACAGTGTAACACGATA
>NC_134826.1:20993132-21101826 GCF_004210375.1 Tachypleus tridentatus
AACAAAGACGGAAAGTGATGTGTCAGAAATATAAGACAACAAAGACGGAAAGTGGTGTGTCCAAAATATAGGACAACAAAGACGGAAAGTGGTGTGTCAGAAATATAGGACAACAAAGACGGAAAAGTGGTGTGACTAAAATATAAGACACCAAAGACGGAAAGTGGTGTGACTAAAATATAAGTCACCAAAGACGGAAAGTGGTGTGACTAAAATATAGGACAACAAAGACGGAAAGTGATGTGACTAAAATATAGAACAACAAAGACGGAAAGTTGTGTGTGTCAGAATATAGGACAACAAAGACGGAAAGTGGAGTGACGAAAATATAAGACAACAAAGACGGAAAGTGGCGTGTCACAAATATAGTACAACAAAGAGGGAAAGTGGTGTGACTGAAATATAGGACAAGAAAGACGGAAATTGGTGTGACCAAATTAAAGGTCAACAAAGACGGAAAGTGATGTGAATAAAATATAGAACAACAAAGACGGAAGTGGTGTGACCAAATTAAGGTCAACAAAGACGGAAAGTTGTGTGACTAAAATAGAGGACAACAAAAAAACGGAAAGTTGTGTGACTAAAATAGAGGATAACAAAGACAAAAAAGTGGTGTGACCAAAACATAGTACAACAAAACGGAAAGTTGTGTGACCAAAACATAGGACAACAAAATCAGAAAGTGGTGTGTCCGAAATATAGGAACAACAAAGACGGAAAGTTGTGTGACTAAAATAGAAGGACTACAAAGACAAATAGTGGTGTAACTAAAATATAGTACAACAAAAACGGAAAGTTGTGTGACCAAAATATAAGACAACAAAATCGGAAAACGGTGTGACTAAAATATAGGACAACAAAGACGGAAAACGGTGTGACTAAAATATAGGACAACAAAGACGGAAAGCGGTGTCCACCAAAATATGAGACAACAAAGACGGAAAGCGGTGGGACTAAAATATAGGACAACAAAGATGGAACACAGTGTGACCGGAATTATGTATGAAATATAGGACAACAAAGATGGAACACGGTGTGACTGAAATATAGGACAACAAAGACGGAAAGTAATGTGACTAAATTTTAGCACAACAAAGACGGAAAGTGGTGTGACCAGAAATAGGACAACAAAGACCGAAAGTGGTGTGATCAAAAATAGACGGAAAGACAAAAAATAGACAAAGACGGAAGAGGAAAACAGTGTGACTAAAATATGGATAGGACAAAGACGAAAAGTGGTGTGAATAAAATATAGGACAAGCAAAGACGGAAAGTGGTGTGACTAAAATATAGGACAACAAAGACGGAAAGTGGTGTGACTAAAATATGGACAACAAAGACAAGAAAAGTGGTGTGACTAAAATATAGGACAACAAAGACAGGAAAGTGGTGTGACTAAAATATAGGACAACAAAAGACGGAAACTGGTGTGACTAAAATATAGGACAACAAAGACGGAAAAGTTTTGTAACTAAAATATAGGACAAAAAAAAAGACGGAAAGTGGTGTGACTAAAATTATAGGACAAAAAAGACGGAAAGCGGTGTGACTAAAATATGAGACAACAAAGACGGAAAGTGGTGTCCTAAAATATAGGACAACAAAGACGGAAACGGTGTGACTAAAATATAGGACAACAAAGACGGAAACGGTGTGACTAAAATATAGGACAACAAAGACGGAAATTCAGTGTGACTAAAATATAGGACAACAAAGACGGAAAACGGTGTGACTAAAATATAGGACAACAAAGACGGAAAGTGGTGTGACCAAAATATAGAGACAACAAAGACGGAAAGCGGTGTGACAAAATATGAGGACAACAAAGACGGAAAGGAGTGTGACTAAAATATAGGACAACAAAGACGGAACACAGTGTGACTAAAATATAGGACAACAAAGACGGAAAACGGTGTGACTGAAATATAGGACAACAAAAACAGGAAGAAAGTAATGTGACTAAAATATAGGACAACAAAGACGGAAAGTGGTGTGACTAAAATATATGAAAGAAAGACGAAAAGTGGAGTGACTAAAATATAGGACAACAAAGACGGAAAGTGGTGTGACTAAAATATAGGACAACAAAGACGGAAAGTGGTGTGACTAAAATATAGGACAACAAAGACGGAAAAGTGGTGTGACTAAAATATAGGACAACAAAGACGGAAAGTAGTGTGACTAAAATATAGGACAACAAAAGACGGAAAGTAGTGTGACTAAAATATAGGACAACAAAGACGGAAAGTGGTGTGACTAAAATATAGGACAACAAAGACGGAAAGTTGTGTGACCAAAATATAGGACAACAAAAACGGAAAGTGATGTGTCCGAAATATAAGACAACAAAGACGGAAAGTGGTGTGTCCGAAATATAGGACAACAAAGACGGAAAGTGGTGTGTCCGAAATATAGGACAACAAAGACGGAAAGTGGTGTGTCCGAAATATAGGACAACAAAGACGGAAAGTGGTGTGACTAAAATATAAGTCACCAAAGACGGAAAGTGGTGTGACTAAAATATAAGTCACAAAAGACGGAAAGTGGTGTGACTAAAATATAGGACAACAAAGACGGAAAGTGATGTGACTAAAATATAGAACAACAAAGACGGAAAGTTGTGTGTCCGAAATATAGGACAACAAAGACGGAAAGTGGTGTGACCGAAATATAGGACAACAAAGACGGAAAGTGGTGTGACTAAAATATAGGACAACAAAGACGGAAAGTGGTGTGACTAAAATATAGGACAACAAAGACGGAAAGTGGTGTGACTAAAATAGAGGACTACAAAGACAAAAAAAAAGTGGTGTAACTAAAATATAGGACAACAAAACGGAAAGTGATGTGAATAAAATATAGGACAACAAAACAGAAAGTGATGTGAATAAAATATAGGACAACAAAGACGGAAAGTGGTGTGACTAAAATATAGGACAACAAAGACGGAAAGTGGTGTGACCGAAATATAGGACAACAAAGACGGAAAGTTGTGTGACTAAAATATAGGACAACTAAAAAGACAAAAGTGGTGTAACTAAAATATAGGACAAAAGACGGAAAATGGTGTGTCAAAATATAAAGACACAAAAAGACGGAAAGTGTGTGTGACTAAAATATAGGACAACAAAGACGGAAAGTGGTGTGACTAAAATATAGGACAACAAAGACGGAAAGTGGTGTGACTAAAATATAGGACAACAAAGACGGAAAGTTGTGTGACTAAAATATAGGACACCAAAGACGGAAAGTTGTGTGACTAAAATATAGGACACCAAAGACGGAAACTGGTGTGACTAAAATATAGGACAACAAAGACGGAAAGTGGTATGGTAAAATATAAGGCACCAAAGACGGAAAGTGGTGTGACTAAAATATAAGACAACAAAGACGGAAAAGTAGTGTGTGACTAAAATATAAGACACCAAAGACGGAAAGTGGTGTGACTAAAATATAAGACACCAAAGACGGAAAGTGGTGTGACTAAAATATAAGACACCAAAGACGGAAAGTGGTGTGACTAAAATATAAGACACCAAAGACGGAAAGTGGTGTGCCTAAAATATAGTACAACAAAAACGGAAAGTAATGTGAATAAAATATAGGACAACAAAAACGGAAAGTAATGTGCCTAAATTATAGGACAACAAAGACGGAAAGTAATGTGCCTAAATTATAAGACAACAAAGACGGAAAGTAATGTGCCTAAATTATAGGACAACAAAGACGGAAAGTAATGTGCCTAAATTATAGGACAACAAAGACGGAAAGTAATGTGCCTAAATTATAGAACAACAAAGACGGAAAGTAATGTGCCTAAATTATAGGACAACAAAGACGGAAAGTGGTGTAACTAAATTATAGAATAACAAAGACGGAAAAGTGTAACTAAATTATAGGAATAACAAAGACGGAAAGCGGTGTGACTAAATTATAGAATAACAAAGACGGAATGCGGTGTGACTAAATTATAGAATAACAAAGACGGAATGCGGTGTGACTAAATTATAGGACAACAAAGACGGAAAACGGTGTGACTAAAATATAGGACAACAAAGACGGAAAGCGGTGTGACCAAAATATGAGACAACAAAGACGGAAAGCGGTGTGACTAAAATATAGGACAACAAAGATGGAACAGTGTGACTGAAATATAGGACAACAAAAACGGAAAGCAATGTGACTAAATTATTGGACAACAAAGACGGAAAGTGGTGTGACTAAAATATAGGAAAGACGAAAAGAAGTGGAGTGACTAAAATATAGGACAACAAAGACGGAAAGTGGAGTGACTAAAATATAGGACAACAAAGACGGAAAGTGGAGTGACTAAAATATAGGACAACAAAGACGGAAAGTGGTGTGACTAAAATATAGGACAACAAAGACGGAAAGTAGTGTGACTAAAATATAGAACAACAAAGACGGAAAGTGGTGTGACTAAAATATAGGACAACAAAGACGGAAAGTTGTGTGACCAAAATATAGGACAACAAAGACGGAAAGTGATGTGTCCGAAATATAAGACAACAAAGACGGAAAGTGGTGTGTCCGAAATATAGGACAACAAAGACGGAAAGTGGTGTGTCCGAAATATAGGACAACAAAGACGGAAAGTGGTGTGTCCGAAATATAGGACAACAAAGACGGAAAGTGGTGTGTCCGAAATATAGGACAACAAAGACGGAAAGTGGTGTGTCCGAAATATAGGACAACAAAGACGGAAAGTGGTGTGACTAAAATATAAGTCACCAAAGACGGAAAGTGGTGTGACTAAAATATAAGTCACCAAAGACGGAAAGTGGTGTGACTAAAATATAAGTCACCAAAGACGGAAAGTGGTGTGACTAAAATATAGGACAACAAAGACGGAAAGTGATGTGACTAAAATATAGAACAACAAAGACGGAAAGTTGTGTGTCCGAAATATAGGACAACAAAGACGGAAAGTGGTGTGACCGAAATATAGGACAACAAAGACGGAAAGTGGTGTGACCGAAATATAGGACAACAAAGACGGAAAGTGGTGTGACCGAAATATAGGACAACAAAGACGGAAAGTTGTGTGACTAAAATAGAGGACTACAAAGACAAAAAGTGGTGTAACTAAAATATAGTACAACAAAAACGGAAAGTGATGTGAATAAAATATAGGACAACAAAAACAGAAAGTGATGTGAATAAAATATAGGACAACAAAGACGGAAAGTGGTGTGACCGAAATATAGGACAACAGAGACGGAAAGTTGTGTGACTAAAATAGAGGACTACAAAGACAAAAAGTGGTGTAACTAAAATATAGGATTAAAAAGACGGAAAATGGCGTGTCCGAAATATAAGACACCAAAGACGGAAAATGGCGTGTCCGAAATATAAGACACCAAAGACGGAAAGTGGTGTGACTAAAATATAGGACACCAAAGACGGAAAGTGGTGTGACTAAAATATAGGACACCAAAGACGGAAAGTGGTGTGACTAAAATATAGGACACCAAAGACGGAAAGTGGTGTGACTAAAATATAGGACACCAAAGACGGAAAGTTGTGTGACTAAAATATAGGACACCAAAGACGGAAAGTTGTGTGACTAAAATATAGGACACCAAAGACGGAAACTGGTGTGACTAAAATATAGGACAACAAATACGGAAAGTGGTATGAGTAAAATATAGGACAACAAAGACGGAAAGTGGTGTGCCTAAAATATAGTACAACAAAAAACGGAAAGTGGTGTAACAAAATATAGGACAACAAAGACGGAAAGTGGTGTGTCCGAAATATAGGACAACAAAGACGGAAAGTGGTGTGTCTAAAATATAGGACAACAAAGACGGAAAGTGGGTGTGTCCGAAATATAGGACAACAAAGACGGAAAGTGGTGTGTCCGAAATATAGGACAACAAAGACGGAAAGTGGTGTGTCCGAAATATAAGACAACAAAGACGGAAAGTGGTGTGTCCAAAATATAGGACAACAAAGACGGAAAGTGGTGTGTCCAAAATATAGGACAACAAAGACGGAAAGTGGTGTGTCCGAAATATAGGACAACAAAGACGGAAAGTGGTGTGACTAAAATATAGGACAACAAAGACGGAAAGTGGTGTGACTAAAATATAAGGCACCAAAGACGGAAAGTGGTGTGACTAAAATATAAGACAACAAAGACGGAAAGTGGTGTGACTAAAATATAAGACACCAAAGACGGAAAGTGGTGTGACTAAAATATAAGACACCAAAGACGGAAAGTGGTGTGACTAAAATATAAGACACCAAAGACGGAAAGTGGTGTGACTAAAATATAAGACACCAAAGACGGAAAGTGGTGTGACTAAAATATAGGACAACAAAAACGGAAAGTAATGTGACTAAAATATAGTACAACAAAACGGAAAGTAATGTGACTAAATTATTGGACAACAAAGACGGAAAGTGGTGTGACTAAAATATAAGACACCAAAGACGGAAAGTGGCGTGTCCGAAATATAGGACAACAAAGACGGAAAGTGGTGTGTCCGAAATATAGGACAACAAAGACGGAAAGTGGTGTGACTAAAATATAAGTCACCAAAGACGGAAAGTGGTGTGACTAAAATATAAGTCACCAAAGACGGAAAGTGGTGTGACTAAAATATAGGACAACAAAGACGGAAAGTGATGTGACTAAAATATAGAACAACAAAGACGGAAAGTTGTGTGTCCGAAATATAGGACAACAAAGACGGAAAGTGGAGTGACGAAAATATAAGACAACAAAGACGGAAAGTGGCGTGTCACAAATATAGTACAACAAAGAGGGAAAGTGGTGTGACTGAAATATAGGACAAGAAAGACGGAAATTGGTGTGACCAAATTAAAGGTCAACAAAGACGGAAAGTGATGTGAATAAAATATAGAACAACAAAGACGGAAATTGGTGTGACCAAATTAAAGGTCAACAAAGACGGAAAGTTGTGTGACTAAAATAGAGGACAACAAAAACGGAAAGTTGTGTGACTAAAATAGAGGATAACAAAGACAAAAAGTGGTGTGACCAAAACATAGTACAACAAAACGGAAAGTTGTGTGACAAAACATAGGACAACAAAATCAGAAAGTGGTGTGTCCGAAATATAGAACAACAAAGACGGAAAGTTGTGTGACTAAAATAGAGGACTACAAAGACAAATAGTGGTGTAACTAAAATATAGTACAACAAAAACGGAAAGTTGTGTGACCAAAATATAAGACAACAAAATCGGAAAACGGTGTGACTAAAATATAGGACAACAAAGACGGAAAACGGTGTGACTAAAATATAGGACAACAAAGACGGAAAGCGGTGTCACCAAAATATGAGACAACAAAGACGGAAAGCGGTGGGACTAAAATATAGGACAACAAAGATGGAACACGGTGTGACTGAAATATAGGACAACAAAGATGGAACACGGTGTGACTGAAATATAGGACAACAAAGACGGAAAGTAATGTGACTAAATTTTAGCACAACAAAGACGGAAAGTGGTGTGACCAGAAATAGGACAACAAAGACCGAAAGTGGTGTGATCAAAAATAGACGGAAAGACAAAAATAGACAAAGACGGAAAACGGTGTGACTAAAATATTGGATAGGAAAGACGAAAAGCGGTGTGAATAAAATATAGGATAGCAAAGACGGAAATTGGTGTGACTAAAATACTGGACAACAAAGACGGAAATTGGTGTGACTAAAATATTGGACAACAAAGCCGGAAATTGGTGTGACTAAAATATTGGACAACAAAGCCGGAAATTGGTGTGACTAAAATATAGGACAACAAAGACGGAAATTGGTGTGACTAAAATATAGGACAACAAAGACGGAAACTGGTGTGACTAAAATATAGGACAAGAAAGACGGAAACTGGTGTGACTAAAATATAGGAAACAAAGAGGAAAAGTTTTGTAACTAAAATATAGGACAAAAAAGACGGAAAGTGGTGTGACTAAAATATAGGACAACAAAGACGGAAAGTAGTGTGACTAAAATATAGGACAACAAAGACGGAAAGTGGTGTGACTAAAATATAGAACAACAAAGACGGAAAGTGGTGTGACTAAAATATAGGACAACAAAGACGGAAAGTTGTGTGACCAAAATATAGGACAACAAAAACGGAAAGTGATGTGTCAGAAATATAAGACAACAAAGACGGAAAGTGGTGTGTCCGAAATATAGGACAACAAAGACGGAAAGTGGTGTGTCCGAAATATAGGACAACAAAGACGGAAAGTGGTGTGTCCGAAATATAGGACAACAAAGACGGAAAGTGGTGTGACTAAAATATAAGTCACCAAAGACGGAAAGTGGTGTGACTAAAATATAGGACAACAAAGACGGAAAGTGATGTGACTAAAATATAGAACAACAAAGACGGAAAGTTGTGTGTCCGAAATATAGGACAACAAAGACGGAAAGTTGTGTGTCCGAAATATAGGACAACAAAGACGGAAAGTGGCGTGTCACAAATATAAGACAACAAAGACGGAAAGTGGCGTGTCACAAATATAGTACAACAAAGAGGGAAAGTGGTGTGACTGAAATATAGGACAAGAAAGACGGAAATTGGTGTGACCAAATTAAAGGTCAACAAAGACGGAAAGTGATGTGAATAAAATATAGAACAACAAAGACGGAAATTGGTGTGACCAAATTAAAGGTCAACAAAGACGGAAAGTTGTGTGACTAAAATAGAGGACAACAAAAACGGAAAGTTGTGTGACTAAAATAGAGGATAACAAAGACAAAAAGTGGTGTGACCAAAACATAGTACAACAAAAACGGAAAGTTGTGTGACCAAAACATAGGACAACAAAATCAGAAAGTGGTGTGTCCGAAATATAGAACAACAAAGACGGAAAGTTGTGTGACTAAAATAGAGGACTACAAAGACAAATAGTGGTGTAACTAAAATATAGTACAACAAAAACGGAAAGTTGTGTGACCAAAATATAAGACAACAAAATCGGAAAACGGTGTGACTAAAATATAGGACAACAAAGACGGAAAACGGTGTGACTAAAATATAGGACAACAAAGACGGAAAGCGGTGTCACCAAAATATGAGACAACAAAGACGGAAAGCGGTGGGACTAAAATATAGGACAACAAAGATGGAACACGGTGTGACTGAAATATAGGACAACAAAGATGGAACACGGTGTGACTGAAATATAGGACAACAAAGACGGAAAGTAATGTGACTAAATTATAGGACAACAAAGACGGAAAGTGGTGTGACCAAAATAGGACAACAAAGACCGAAAGTGGTGTGATCAAAAAATAGACGGAAAAGACAAAAATAGACAAAGACGGAAAACGGTGTGACTAAAATATGGATAGGAAAGACGAAAAGCGGTGTGAATAAAATATAGGATAACAAAGACGAAAAGTGGTGTGAATAAAATATAGGACAACAAAGACGGAAAGTGGTGTGACTAAAATATAGGACAACAAAGACGGAAAGTGGTGTGACTAAAATATAGGACAACAAAGACGGAAAGTGGTGTGACTAAAATATAGGACAACAAAGACGGAAAGTGGTGTGACTAAAATATAGGACAACAAAGACGGAAAGTGGTGTGACTAAAATATAGGACAACAAAGACGGAAAGTGGTGTGACTAAAATATAGGACAACAAAGACGGAAAGTGGTGTGACTAAAATATAGGACAAAAAAGACGGAAACTGGTGTGACTAAAATATAGGAAACAAAGACGGAAAAGTTTGTAACTAAAATATAGGACAAAAAAAGACGGAAAGTGGTGTGACTAAAATATAGGACAAAAAAGACGGAAAGGAGTGTGACTAAAATATGAGACAACAAAGACGGAAAGTGGTGTGACTAAAATATGAGACAACAAAGACGGAAAGTGGTGTGACTAAAATATGAGACAACAAAGACGGAAAGTGGTGTGACCAAAATATAGAGACAACAAAGACGGAAAACGGTGTGACTAAAATATAGGACAACAAAGACGGAAAAAGGTGTGACTAAAATATAGGAAACAAAGACGGAACACGGTGTGACTAAAATATAGGACAACAAAGATGGAAAGTAATGTGCCTAAATTATAAGACAACAAAGACGGAAAGTAATGTGCCTAAATTATAGGACAACAAAGACGGAAAGTGGTGTGCCTAAATTATAAGACAACAAAGACGGAAAGTAATGTGACTAAATTATAGGACAACAAAGACGGAAAGTGGTGTGACTAAAATATAGGATAACAAAAGACGGAAAGTGGTGTGTCCGAAAATATAGGACAACAAAAGAAAAAAAGTGGTGTGACTAAAATATAAGACAACAAAGACGGAAAGTGGCGTGTCACAAATATAGGACAACAAAGAGGGAAAGTGGTGTGACTGAAATATAGGACAAGAAAGACGGAAATTGGTGTGACTGAAATATAGGACAAGAAAGACGGAAATTGGTGTGACTGAAATATAGGACAAGAAAGACGGAAATTGGTGTGACCAAATTAAAGGTCAACAAAGACGGAAAGTGATGTGAATAAAATATAGGACAACAAAGACGGAAATTGGTGTGACCAAATTAAAGGTCAACAAAGACGGAAAGTTGTGTGACTAAAATAGAGGACAACAAAACGGAAAGTTGTGTGACTAAAATAGAGGATAACAAAGACAAAAGTGGTGTGACCAAAACATAGTACAACAAAAACGGAAAGTTGTGTGACCAAAACATAGGACAACAAAATCAGAAAGTGGTGTGTCCGAAATATAGAACAACAAAGACGGAAAGTTGTGTGACTAAAATAGAGGACTACAAAGACAAATAGTGGTGTAACTAAAATATAGTACAACAAAAACGGAAAGTTGTGTGACCAAAATATAGGACAACAAAATCGGAAAACGGTGTGACTAAAATATAGGACAACAAAGACGGAAAACGGTGTGACTAAAATATAGGACAACAAAGACGGAAAGCGGTGTCACCAAAATATGAGACAACAAAGACGGAAAGCGGTGTGACTAAAATATAGGACAACAAAGATGGAACACGGTGTGACTGAAATATAGGACAACAAAGATGGAACACGGTGTGACTGAAATATAGGACAACAAAGACGGAAAGTAATGTGACTAAATTTTAGCACAACAAAGACGGAAAGTGGTGTGACCAGAAATAGGACAACAAAGACCGAAAGTGGTGTGATCAAAAATAGACGGAAAGACAAAAATAGACAAAGACGGAAAACGGTGTGACTAAAATATTGGATAGGAAAGACGAAAAGCGGTGTGAATAAAATATAGGATAGCAAAGACGGAAGTGGTGTGAATAAAATATAGGACAACAAAGACGGAAAGTGGTGTGACTAAAATATAGGACAACAAAGACGGAAATTGGTGTGACTAAAATATAGGACAACAAAGACGGAAATTGGTGTGACTAAAATATAGGACAACAAAGACGGAAAGTGGTGTGACTAAAATATAGGACAACAAAGACGGAAAGTGGTGTGACTAAAATATAGGACAAGAAAGACGGAAACTGGTGTGACTAAAATATAGGAAACAAAGAGGAAAAGTTTTGTAACCAAAATATAGGACAAAAAAAGACGGAAAGTGGTGTGACTAAAATATAGGACAAAAAAGACGGAAAGTGGTGTGACTAAAATATAGGACAACAAAAGACGGAAAGTGGTGTGACTAAAATATGAGACAACAAAGACGGAAAGCGGTGTCCCAAAATATGAGACAACAAAGACGGAAACGGTGTGACTAAAATATAGGACAACAAAGACGGAAAGTGGTGTGACTAAAATATAGGACAACAAAGACGGAAACAGTGTGACTAAAATATAGGACAACAAAGACGGAAAGTAATGTGACTAAATTATAGGACAACAAAAACGGAAAGTAATGTGACTAAAATATAAGACAACAAAGACGGAAAGTAATGTGACTAAAATATAGGACAACAAAGACGGAAAGTAATGTGCCTAAAATATAAGACAACAAAGACGGAAAGTAATGTGACTAAAATATAGGACAACAAAGACGGAAAGTAATGTGCCTAAAATATAGGACAACAAAGACGGAAAGTGGTGTGCCTAAAATATAGAACAACAAAGACGGAAAGTGGTGTGACTAAATTATAGGACAACAAAGACGGAAAGTGGTGTGACTAAAATATAGAATAACAAAGACGGAAAGTGGTGTGACTAAAATATAGAACAACAAAGACGGAAAGTGGTGTGACTAAAATATAGAACAACAAAGACGGAAAACGGTGTGACTAAAATATAGGACAACAAAGACGGAAAACGGTGTGACTAAAATATAGGACAACAAAGACGGAAAGCGGTGTGACCAAAATATGAGACAACAAAGACGGAAAGCGGTGTGACTAAAATATAGGACAACAAAGATGGAACACGGTGTGACTGAAATATAGGACAACAAAGATGGAACACGGTGTGACTGAAATATAGGACAACAAAAACGGAAAGTAATGTGACTAAATTATTGGACAACAAAGACGGAAAGTGGTGTGACTAAAATATATGAAAGAAAGACGAAAAGTGGAGTGACTAAAATATAGGACAACAAAGACGGAAAGTGGAGTGACTAAAATATAGGACAACAAAGACGGAAAGTGGAGTGACTAAAATATAGGACAACAAAGACGGAAAGTGGAGTGACTAAAATATAGGACAACAAAGACGGAAAGTGGTGTGACTAAAATATAGGACAACAAAGACGGAAAGTAGTGTGACTAAAATATAGAACAACAAAGACGGAAAGTGGTGTGACTAAAATATAGGACAACAAAGACGGAAAGTTGTGTGACCAAAATATAGGACAACAAAAACGGAAAGTGATGTGTCCGAAATATAAGACAACAAAGACGGAAAGTGGTGTGTCCGAAATATAGGACAACAAAGACGGAAAGTGGTGTGTCCGAAATATAGGACAACAAAGACGGAAAGTGGTATGTCCGAAATATAGGACAACAAAGACGGAAAGTGGTGTGACTAAAATATAAGTCAACAAAGACGGAAAGTGGTGTGACTAAAATATAAGACAACAAAGACGGAAAGTGGTGTGACTAAAATATAGGACAACAAAGACGGAAAGTGATGTGACTAAAATATAGGACAACAAAGACGGAAAGTGGTGTGACCGAAATATAGGACAACAAAGACGGAAAGTGGTGTGACCGAAATATAGGACAACAAAGACGGAAAGTGGTGTGACCGAAATATAGGACAACAAAGACGGAAAGTGGTGTGACCGAAATATAGGACAACAAAGACGGAAAGTGGTGTAACTAAAATATAGTACAACAAAAACGGAAAGTGATGTGAATAAAATATAGGACAACAAAAACAGAAAGTGATGTGAATAAAATATAGGACAACAAAGACGGAAAGTTGTGTGACTAAAATAGAGGACTACAAAGACAAAAAGTGGTGTAACTAAAATATAGGATTAAAAAGACGGAAAATGGCGTGTCCGAAATATAAGACACCAAAGACGGAAAGTGGTGTGACTAAAATATAGGACACCAAAGACGGAAAGTGGTGTGACTAAAATATAGGACACCAAAGACGGAAAGTGGTGTGACTAAAATATAGGACACCAAAGACGGAAAGTGGTGTGACTAAAATATAGGACACCAAAGACGGAAAGTTGTGTGACTAAAATATAGGACACCAAAGACGGAAACTGGTGTGACTAAAATATAGGACACCAAAGACGGAAAGTGGTGTGACTAAAATATAGGACACCAAAGACGGAAAGTGGTGTGACTAAAATATAGGACAACAAAGACGGAAAGTGGTATGAGTAAAATATAGGACAACAAAGACGGAAAGTGGTGTGCCTAAAATATAGTACAACAAAAACGGAAAGTGGTGTAACTAAAATATAGGACAAGAAAGACGGAAAGTGGTGTGTCCGAAAAATAGGACAACAAAGACGGAAAGTGGTGTGTCCGAAATATAGGACAACAAAGACGGAAAGTGGTGTGTCCGAAATATAGGACAACAAAGACGGAAAGTGGTGTGACCAAAATATAGGACAACAAAGACGGAAAGTGGTGTGTCCAAAATATAGGACAACAAAGACGGAAAGTGGTGTGTCCGAAATATAGGACAACAAAGACGGAAAGTGGTGTGACTAAAATATAAAACACCAAAGACGGAAAGTGGTGTGACTAAAATATAAGGCACCAAAGACGGAAAGTGGTGTGACTAAAATATAAGACACCAAAGACGGAAAGTAGTGTGACTAAAATATAAGACACCAAAGACGGAAAGTGGTGTGACTAAAATATAAGACACCAAAGACGGAAAGTGGTGTGACTAAAATATAAGACACCAAAGACGGAAAGTGGTGTGACTAAAATATAAGACACCAAAGACGGAAAGTGGTGTGCCTAAAATATAGTACAACAAAAACGGAAAGTAATGTGAATAAAATATAGTACAACAAAAACGGAAAGTAATGTGCCTAAATTATAGGACAACAAAGACGGAAAGTAATGTGCCTAAATTATAAGACAACAAAGACGGAAAGTAATGTGCCTAAATTATAGGACAACAAAGACGGAAAGTAATGTGCCTAAATTATAGGACAACAAAGACGGAAAGTAATGTGCCTAAATTATAGAACAACAAAGACGGAAAGTAATGTGCCTAAATTATAGGACAACAAAGACGGAAAGCGGTGTAACTAAATTATAGAATAACAAAGACGGAAAGCGGTGTAACTAAATTATAGAATAACAAAGACGGAAAGCGGTGTGACTAAATTATAGAATAACAAAGACGGAATGCGGTGTGACTAAATTATAGAATAACAAAGACGGAATGCGGTGTGACTAAATTATAGGACAACAAAGACGGAAAACGGTGTGACTAAAATATAGGACAACAAAGACGGAAAGCGGTGTCACCAAAATATGAGACAACAAAGACGGAAAGCGGTGTGACTAAAATATAGGACAACAAAGATGGAACACGGTGTGACTGAAATATAGGACAACAAAAACGGAAAGTAATGTGACTAAATTATTGGACAACAAAGACGGAAAGTGGTGTGACTAAAATATATGAAAGACGAAAAGTGGAGTGACTAAAATATAGGACAACAAAGACGGAAAGTGGAGTGACTAAAATATAGGACAACAAAGACGGAAAGTGGAGTGACTAAAATATAGGACAACAAAGACGGAAAGTAGTGTGACTAAAATATAGGACAACAAAGACGGAAAGTAGTGTGACTAAAATATAGAACAACAAAGACGGAAAGTGGTGTGACTAAAATATAGGACAACAAAGACGGAAAGTTGTGTGACCAAAATATAGGACAACAAAAACGGAAAGTGATGTGTCCGAAATATAAGACAACAAAGACGGAAAGTGGTGTGTCCGAAATATAGGACAACAAAGACGGAAAGTGGTGTGTCCGAAATATAGGACAACAAAGACGGAAAGTGGTGTGTCCAAAATATAGGACAACAAAGACGGAAAGTGGTGTGACTAAAATATAAGACAACAAAGACGGAAAGTGGTGTGACTAAAATATAAGACACCAAAGACGGAAAGTGGTGTGACTAAAATATAAGACACCAAAGACGGAAAGTGGTGTGACTAAAATATAAGTCACCAAAGACGGAAAGTGGTGTGACTAAAATATAGGACAACAAAGACGGAAAGTGATGTGACTAAAATATAGAACAACAAAGACGGAAAGTTGTGTGTCCGAAATATAGGACAACAAAGACGGAAAGTGGTGTGACCGAAATATAGGACAACAAAGACGGAAAGTGGTGTGACCGAAATATAGGGCAACAAAGACGGAAAGTGGTGTGACCGAAATATAGGACAACAAAGACGGAAAGTTGTGTGACTAAAATAGAGGACAACAAAGACAAAAAGTGGTGTAACTAAAATATAGGACAACAAAACGGAAAGTGATGTGAATAAAATATAGGACAACAAAAACAGAAAGTGATGTGAATAAAATATAGGACAACAAAGACGGAAAGTGGTGTGACTAAAATATAGGACAACAAAGACGGAAAGTTGTGTGACTAAAATAGAGGACTACAAAGACAAAAAGGTGGTGTAACAAAAATATAGGACAAAAAGACGGAAAATGGCGTGTCCGAAATATAAGACACCAAAGACGGAAAGTGGTGTGACTAAAATATAGGACACCAAAGACGGAAAGTGGTGTGACTAAAATATAGGACACCAAAGACGGAAAGTGGTGTGACTAAAATATAGGACACCAAAGACGGAAAGTGGTGTGACTAAAATATAGGACAACAAAGACGGAAAGTTGTGTGACTAAAATATAGGACAACAAAGACGGAAAGTTGTGTGACTAAAATATAGGACACCAAAGACGGAAAGTTGTGTGACTAAAATATAGGACACCAAAGACGGAAACTGGTGTGACTAAAATATAGGACAACAAATACGGAAAGTGGTATGAGTAAAATATAGGACAACAAAGACGGAAAGTGGTGTGCCTAAAATATAGTACAACAAAAACGGAAAGTGGTGTAACTAAAATATAGGACAAGAAAGACGGAAAGTGGTGTGTCCGAAATATAGGACAACAAAGACGGAAAGTGGTGTGTCCGAAATATAGGACAACAAAGACGGAAAGTGGTGTGTCCGAAATATAGGACAACAAAGACGGAAAGTGGTGTGTCCGAAATATAGGACAACAAAGACGGAAAGTGGTGTGTCCGAAATATAAGACAACAAAGACGGAAAGTGGTGTGTCCAAAATATAGGACAACAAAGACGGAAAGTGGTGTGTCCGAAATATAGGACAACAAAGACGGAAAGTGGTGTGACTAAAATATAAAACACCAAAGACGGAAAGTGGTGTGACTAAAATATAAGACACCAAAGACGGAAAGTAGTGTGACTAAAATATAAGACACCAAAGACGGAAAGTGGTGTGACTAAAATATAAGACAACAAAGACGGAAAGTGGTGTGACTAAAATATAAGACACCAAAGACGGAAAGTGGTGTGACTAAAATATAAGACACCAAAGACGGAAAGTGGTGTGCCTAAAATATAGTACAACAAAAACGGAAAGTAATGTGAATAAAATATAGTACAACAAAAACGGAAAGTAATGTGACTAAATTATAGGACAACAAAGACGGAAAGTGGTGTGACTAAAATATAAGACACCAAAGACAAAAAGTGGTGTAACTAAAATATAGGACAACAAAGACAAAAAGTGGTGTGACTAAAATACAGGATTAAAAAGACGGAAAGTGGCGTGTCCGAAATTTAGGACAACAAAGATAAAAAGTGGGGTAACTAAAATATAGTACAACAAAGACGGAAAGTGGTGTGACTAAAATATAGGACAACAAAGACGGAAAGTGGTGTGACTAAAATATAAAACACCAAAGACGGAAAGTGGTGTGACTAAAATATAAAACACCAAAGACGGAAAGTGGTGTGACTAAAATATAGGACAACAAAGACGGAAAGTGGTGTGACTAAAATATAGGACACCAAAGAAGGAAAGTGGTGTGACTAAAATATAGGACACCAAAGACGGAAAGTGGTGTGACTAAAATATAGGACACCAAAGACGGAAAGTGGTGTGACTAAAATATAGGACAACAAAGACGGAAAGTGGTGTGACTAAAATATAGGACAACAAAGACGGAAAGTGGTGTGACTAAAATATAGGACAACAAAGACGGAAAGTGGTGTGACTAAAATATAGGACAACAAAACGGAAAGTGGTGTGACTAAAATATAGGACAACAAAGACGGAAAGTGGTGTGTCCGAAATATAGGACAACAAAGACGGAAAGTGGTGTGTCCGAAATATAGGACAACAAAGACGGAAAGTGGTGTGACCGAAATATAGGACAAAAAAGACGGAAAGTTGTGTGACTAAAATATAGGACAACAAAGAAGGAAAGTAATGTGACTAAAATATATGACAACAAAGACGGAAAGCGGTGTGACTAAAATATAGGAAACAAAGACGAGAAGCGGTGTGACTAAATTATGGAATAACAAAGACGGAAAGTGGTGTGACTAAAATATAGGACAACAAAGACGGAAAGTGGTGTGTCCGAAATATAGGACAACAAAGAGAAAAGTGGAGTGACGAAAATATAAGACAACAAAGGCGGAAAGTGGTGTGACTAAAATATAGGACAACAAAGACGGAAAGTGGTGTGACTAAAATATAGGACAACAAAGACGGAAAGTGGTGTGACTAAAATATAGGACAAGAAAGACGGAAAGTGATGTGAATAAAATATAGGACAACAAAGACGGAAATTGGTGTAACCAAATTAAAGGTCAACAAAGACGGAAAGTTGTGTGACTAAAATAGAGGACAACAAAAACGGAAAGTTGTGTGACTAAAATAGAGGACAACAAAAACGGAAAGTTGTGTGACTAAAATATAGGACAACAAAGACAAAAGTGGTGTGACCAAAATATAGTACAACAAAAACGCAAAGTTGTGTGACCAAAACATAGGACAACAAAGACGGAAAGTGGTGTGTCCGAAATATAAGACAACAAAGACGGAAAGTGGTGTGTCCGAAATATAGGACAACAAAGACGGAAAGTGGTGTGTCCAAAATATAGGACAACAAAGACGGAAAGTGGTGTGTCCGAAATATAGGACAACAAAGACGGAAAGTGGTGTGACTAAAATATAAGACACCAAAGACGGAAAGTGGTGTGACTAAAATATAAGACAACAAAGACGGAAAGTGGTGTGACTAAAATATAGGACAACAAAGACGGAAAGTGATGTGACTAAAATATAGAACAACAAAGACGGAAAGTTGTGTGTCCTAAAATATAGGACAACAAAGACGGAAAGTGGTGTGACCGAAATATAGGACAACAAAGACGGAAAGTGGTGTGACCGAAATATAGGACAACAAAGACGGAAAGTGGTGTGACCGAAATATAGGACAACAAAGACGGAAAGTTGTGTGACTAAAATAGAGGACTACAAAGACAAAAAGTGGTGTAACTAAAATATAGTACAACAAAAACGGAAAGTGATGTGAATAAAATATAGGACAACAAAAACAGAAAGTGATGTGAATAAAATATAGGACAACAAAGACGGAAAGTGGTGTGACCAAAATATAGGACAACAAAGACGGAAAGTGGTGTGACCTAAAATATAGGACAACAAAGACGGAAAGTTGTGTGACTAAAATAGAGGACAACAAAGACGAAAAGTGGTGTAACTAAAATATAGGAAAAAAGACGGAAAATGGCGTGTCCGAAATTTAGGACAACAAAGATAAAAAGCGGGGTAACTAAAATATATTACAACAAAGACGGAAAGTGGTGTGACTAAAATATAGGACAACAAAGACGGAAAGTGGTGTGACTAAAATATAGGACACCAAAGACGGAAAGTGGTGTGACTAAAATATAGGACAACAAAGACGGAAAGTGGTGTGACTAAAATATAGGACAACAAAACGGAAAGTAATGTGACTAAAATATAGTACAACAAAAACGGAAAGTAATGTGACTAAATTATTGGACAACAAAGACGGAAAGTGGTGTGTCCGAAATATAAGACACCAAAGACGGAAAGTGGTGTGACTAAAATATAGGACACCAAAGACGGAAAGTGGTGTGACTAAAATATAGGACACCAAAGACGGAAAGTGGTGTGACTAAAATATAGGACACCAAAGACGGAAAGTGGTGTGACTAAAATATAGGACACCAAAGACGGAAAGTTGTGTGACTAAAATATAGGACACCAAAGACGGAAACTGGTGTGACTAAAATATAGGACAACAAAGACGGAAAGTGGTGTGCCTAAAATATAGTACAACAAAAACGGAAAGTGGTGTAACTAAAATATAGGACAAGAAAGACGGAAAGTGGTGTGTCCGAAATATAGGACAACAAAGACGGAAAGTGGTGTGTCCGAAATATAGGACAACAAAGACGGAAAGTGGTGTGTCCGAAATATAGGACAACAAAGACGGAAAGTGGTGTGACCGAAATATAGGACAACAAAGACGGAAAGTGGTGTGTCCGAAATATAGGACAACAAAGACGGAAAGTGGTGTGACTAAAATATAAGACAACAAAGACGGAAAGTGGTGTGTCCAAAATATAGGACAACAAAGACGGAAAGTGGTGTGTCCAAAATATAGGACAACAAAGACGGAAAGTGGTGTGTCCGAAATATAGGACAACAAAGACGGAAAGTGGTGTGACTAAAATATAAAACACCAAAGACGGAAAGTGGTGTGACTAAAATATAAGGCACCAAAGACGGAAAGTGGTGTGACTAAAATATAAGACACCAAAGACGGAAAGTAGTGTGACTAAAATATAAGACACCAAAGACGGAAAGTGGTGTGACTAAAATATAAGACACCAAAGACGGAAAGTGGTGTGACTAAAATATAAGACACCAAAGACGGAAAGTGGTGTGACTAAAATATAAGACAACAAAGACGGAAAGTGGTGTGACTAAAATATAAGACAACAAAGACGGAAAGTGGTGTGCCTAAAATATAGTACAACAAAAACGGAAAGTAATGTGAATAAAATATAGGACAACAAAAACGGAAAGTAATGTGACTAAAATATAGGACAACAAAGACGGAAAGTGGTGTGACTAAAATATAAGACACCAAAGACAAAAAGTGGTGTAACTAAAATATAGGACAACAAAGACAAAAAGTGGTGTGACTAAAATATAGGACAAAAAAAGACGGAAAGTGGTGTGTCCGAAATATAGGACAACAAAGATAAAAAAGTGGTGTAACTAAAATATAGGACAACAAAGACGGAAAGTGGTGTGACTAAAATATAAAACAACAAAGACGGAAAGTGGTGTGACTAAAATATAAAACACCAAAGACGGAAAGTGGTGTGACTAAAATATAAAACACCAAAGACGGAAAGTGGTGTGACTAAAATATAGGACAACAATTACGGAAAGTGGTGTGAGTAAAATATAGGACAACAAAGACGGAAAGTGGTGTGCCTAAAATATAGTACAACAAAAACGGAAAGTAATGTGACTAAAATATAGTACAACACAAACGGAAAGTAATGTGACTAAATTATTGGACAACAAAGACGGAAAGTGGTGTGACTAAAATATATGACAACAAAAACGGAAAGCGGTGTGACTAAAATATAGGAAACAAAGACGAAAAGCGGTGTGACTAAAATATAGGATAAGAAAAACGGAAAGTGGCGTGTCCGAAATATAGGACAACAAAGACAAAAAGTGGTGTAACTAAAATATAGTACAACAAAGATGGAAAGTGGTGTGACTAAAATATAAGACACCAAAGACGGAAAGTGGTGTGACTAAAATATAAGACACCAAAGACGGAAAGTGGTGTGACTAAAATATAAGACACCAAAGACGGAATGGCGTGTCACAAATATAGGACAACAAAAACAAAAAGTGGTGTGACTAAAATATAGGACAACAAAGACGAAAATTGGTGTGAATAAAATATAGGACAACAAAGACGAAAATTGGTGTGAATAAAATATAGGACAACAAAGACGGAAAGTGATGTGAATAAAATATAGGACAACAAAGACGGAAAGTGGTGTGACTAAATTAAAGGACAACAAAGACGGAAAGTTCTGTGACTAAAATAGAGGACAAAAAAGACAAAAAGTTGTGTAACTAAAATATAGTACAACAAAAACGGAAAGTTGTGTGACCAAAATATAGGACAACAAAGACGGAAATTAATGTGACTAAAATATAGAACAACAAAGACGGAAAGTTGTGTGTCCGAAATATAGGACAACAAAGAGGGAAAGTGGAGTGACTAAAATATAGGACAACAAAGACGGAAAGTGGAGTGACTAAAATATAGGACAACAAAGACGGAAAGTAATGTGACTAAAATATAGAACAACAAAGACGGAAAGTGGTGTGACTAAAATATAGGACAACAAAGACGGAAAGTAATGTGAATAAAATATAGGACAACAAAGACGGAAAGTGGTGTGACTAAAATATAGGACAACAAAGACGGAAAGTAATGTGAATAAAATATAGGACAACAAAGACGGAAAGTGGTGTGACTAAATTAAAGGACAACAAAGACGGAAAGTTCTGTGACTAAAATAGAGGACAAAAAAGACAAAAAGTTGTGTAACTAAAATATAGTACAACAAAAACGGAAAGTTGTGTGACCAAAATATAGGACAACAAAGACGGAAATTAATGTGACTAAAATATAGAACAACAAAGACGGAAAGTTGTGTGTCCGAAATATAGGACAACAAAGACGGAAAGTGGTGTTACCGAAATATAGGACAACAAAGACGGAAAGTGGTGTGACCGAAATATAGGGCAACAAAGACGGAAAGAGGTGTTACCGAAATATAGGACAACAAAGACGGAAAGTTGTGTGACTAAAATAGAGGACTACAAAGACAAAAAGTGGTGTAACTAAAATATAGGATTAAAAAGACGGAAAATGGCGTGTCCGAAATTTAGGACAACAAAGATAAAAAGCGGGGTAACTAAAATATATTACAACAAAGATGGAAAGTGATGTGACTAAAATATAAGACACCAAAGACGGAAAGTGGTGTGACTAAAATATAGGACATCAAAGACAGAAAGTGGTGTGACTAAAATATAGGACAACAAATACGGAAAGTGGTATGAGTAAAATATAGGAGAACAAAGACGGAAAGTGGTGTGCCTAAAATATAGTACAACAAAAACGGAAAGTGGTGTGTCCAAAATATAGGACAACAAAGACGGAAAGTGGTGTGACTAAAATATAGGACACCAAAGAAGGAAAGTGGTGTGACTAAAATATAGGACACCAAAGAAGGAAAGTGGTGTGACTAAAATATAGGACACCAAAGAAGGAAAGTGGTGTGACTAAAATATAGGACACCAAAGACGGAAAGTGGTGTGACTAAAATATAGGACACCAAAGAAGGAAAGTGGTGTGACTAAAATATAGGACAACAAAGACGGAAAGTGGTGTGACTAAAATATAGGACACCAAAGAAGGAAAGTGGTGTGACTAAAATATAGGACAACAAAGACGGAAAGTGGTGTGACTAAAATATAGGACAACAAAGACGGAAAGTGGTGTGACTAAAATATAGGACAACAAAGACGGAAAGTGGTGTGACTAAAATATAGGACAACAAAGACGGAAAGTGGTATGAGTAAAATATAGGACAACAAAGACGGAAAGTGGTGTGCCTAAAATATAGTACAACAAAAACGGAAAGTGGTGTGACTAAAATATAGGATAAGAAAGACGGAAAGTGGTGTGTCCAAAATATAGGACAACAAAGACGGAAAGTGGTGTGTCCAAAATATAGGACAACAAAGACGGAAAGTGGTGTGACCGAAATATAGGACAAAAAAGACGGAAAGTTGTGTGACTAAATTATTGGACAACAAAGAAGGAAAGTAATGTGACTAAATTATTGGACAACAAAGAAGGAAAGTAATGTGACTAAAATATATGACAACAAAGACGGAAAGCGGTGTGACTAAAATATAGGAAACAAAGACGAGAAGCGGTGTGACTAAATTATGGAATAACAAAGACGGAAAGTGGTGTGACTAAAATATAGGATAAGAAAGACGGAAAGTGGCGTGTCCGAAATATAGCACAACAAAGAGAAAAAGTGGAGTGACGAAAATATAAGACAACAAAGGCGGAAAGTGGTGTGACTAAAATATAAGACACCAAAGACGGAAAGTGGTGTGACTAAAATATAGGACAAGAAAGACGGAAATTGGTGTGACCAAATTAAAGGTCAACAAAGACGGAAAGTGATGTAAATAAAATATAGGACAACAAAGACGGAAATTGGTGTAACCAAATTAAAGGTCAACAAAGACGGAAAGTTGTGTGACTAAAATAGAGGATAACAAAGACAAAAAGTGGTGTGACCAAAACATAGTACAACAAAAACGGAAAGTTGTGTGACCAAAACATAGGACAACAAAATCAGAAAGTGGTGTGTCCGAAATATAGAACAACAAAGACGGAAAGTTGTGTGACTAAAATAGAGGACTACAAAGACAAATAGTGGTGTAACTAAAATATAGTACAACAAAAACGGAAATTTGTGTGACCAAAATATAGGACAACAAAATCGGAAAACGGTGTGACTAAAATATAGGACAACAAAGACGGAAAACGGTGTGACTAAAATATAGGACAACAAAGACGGAAAGCGGTGTCACCAAAATATGAGACAACAAAGACGGAAAGCGGTGTGACTAAAATATAGGACAACAAAGATGGAACACGGTGTGACTGAAATATAGGACAACAAAGATGGAACACGGTGTGACTGAAATATAGGACAACAAAAACGGAAAGTAATGTGACTAAATTATTGGACAACAAAGACGGAAAGTGGTGTGACTAAAATATATGAAAGAAAGACGAAAAGCGGTATTACTAAATTATAGAATAACAAAGACGGAAAGTGGAGTGACTAAAATATAGGACAACAAAGACGGAAAGTGGAGTGACTAAAATATAGGACAACAAAGACGGAAAGTGGTGTGACTAAAATATAGGACAACAAAGACGGAAAGTAGTGTGACTAAAATATAGAACAACAAAGACGGAAAGTGGTGTGACTAAAATATAGGACAACAAAGACGGAAAGTTGTGTGTCCGAAATATAAGACAACAAAGACGGAAAGTGGTGTGTCCGAAATATAAGACAACAAAGACGGAAAGTGGTGTGTCCGAAATATAGGACAACAAAGACGAAAAGTGGTGTGTCCAAAATATAGGACAACAAAGACGGAAAGTGGTGTGTCGGAAATATAGGACAACAAAGACGGAAAGTGGTGTGACTAAAATATAAGTCAACATAGACGGAAAGTGGTGTGTCTAAAATATAAGTCACCAAAGACGGAAAGTGGTGTGACTAAAATATAGGACAACAAAGACGGAAAGTGATGTGACTAAAATATAGAACAACAAAGACGGAAAGTTGTGTGTCCGAAATATAGGACAACAAAGACGGAAAGTGGTGTTACCGAAATATAGGACAACAAAGACGGAAAGTGGTGTGAGTAAAATATAGGACAACAAAGACGGAAAGTGGTGTGCCTAAAATATAGTACAACAAAAACGGAAAGTAATGTGACTAAAATATAGTACAACACAAACGGAAAGTAATGTGACTAAATTATTGGACAACAAAGACGGAAAGTGGTGTGACTAAAATATAAGACACCAAAGACGGAAAGTGGTGTGACTAAAATATAAGACACCAAAGACGGAATGGCGTGTCACAAATATAGGACAACAAAAACAAAAAGTGGTGTGACTAAAATATAGGACAACAAAGACGAAAATTGGTGTGAATAAAATATAGGACAAAAAAGACGAAAATTGGTGTGAATAAAATATAGGACAACAAAGACGAAAATTGGTGTGAATAAAATATAGGACAACAAAGACGGAAAGTGATGTGAATAAAATATAGGACAACAAAGACGGAAAGTGATGTGAATAAAATATAGGACAACAAAGACGGAAAGTGGTGTGACTAAATTAAAGGACAACAAAGACGGAAAGTTGTGTGACTAAAATAGAGGACTACAAAGACAAAAAGTGGTGTAACTAAAATATAGTACAACAAAAACGGAAAGTAATGTGACTAAATTATTGAACAACAAAAACGGAAAGTAATGTGACTAAAATATAAGACACCAAAGACGGAAAGTGGTGTGACTAAAATATAGGACAACAAAGACGGAAAGTGGTGTGACTAAAATATAGTACAACAAAAACGGAAAGTTGTGTGACCAAAATATAGGACAACAAAGACGGAAATTAATGTGACTAAAATATAGAACAACAAAGACGGAAAGTTGTGTGTCCGAAATATAGGACAACAAAGACGGAAAGTGGTGTGACCGAAATATAGGACAACAAAGACGGAAAGTGGTGTGACCGAAATATAGGACAACAAAGACGGAAAGTGGTGTGACCAAAATATAGGACAACAAAGACGGAAAGTGGTGTGACCGAAATATAGGACAACAAAGACGGAAAGTTGTGTGACTAAAATAGAGGACTACAAAGACAAAAAGTGGTGTAACTAAAATATAGTACAACAAAAACGGAAAGTGATGTGAATAAAATATAGGACAACAAAAACAGAAAGTGGTGTGACCAACAGTAGGACAACAAAGACGGAAAGTGGTGTGACCGAAATATAGGACAACAGAGACGGAAAGTTGTGTGACTAAAATAGAGGACTACAAAGACAAAAAGTGGTGTAACTAAAATATAGGATTAAAAAGACGGAAAATGGCGTGTCCGAAATTTAGCACAAGAAAGATGGAAAGTGGTGTGACTAAAATATAAGACACCAAAGACGGAAAGTGGTGTGACTAAAACATAAGACACCAAAGACGGAAAGTGGTGTGACTAAAATATAGGACATCAAAGACAGAAAGTGGTGTGACTAAAATATAGGACAACAAAGACGGAAAGTGGTGTGACTAAAATATAGGACAACAAAGACGGAAAGTGGTGTGCCTAAAATATAGTACAACAAAAACGGAAAGTAATGTGACTAAAATATAGTACAACAAAAACGGAAAGTAATGTGACTAAATTATTGGACAACAAAAACGGAAAGTAATGTGACTAAATTATTGGACAACAAAGACGGAAAGTGGTGTGACTAAAATATATCAAAGAAAGACGAAAAGCGGTATCACTAAATTATAGAATAACAAAGACGGAAAGTGGAGTGACTAAAATATAGGACAACAAAGACGGAAAGTGCAGTGACTAAAATATAGGACAACAAAGACGGAAAGTGGTGTGACTAAAATATAGGACAACAAAGATGGAAAGTAATGTGACTAAAATATAGAACAACAAAGACGGAAAGTGGTGTGACTAAAATATAGGACAACAAAGACGGAAAGTAATGTGACTAAAATATAGAACAACAAAGACGGAAAGTTATGTGACCAAAATATAGGACAACAAAAACGTAAAGTGATGTGTCCGAAATATAGGACAACAAAGACGGAAAGTGGTGTGACTAAAATATAAGACACCAAAGACGGAAAGTGGTGTGACTAAAATATAGGACACCAAAGACGGAAAGTGGTGTGACTAAAATATAGGACAACAAAGACGGAAAGTGGTGTGACTAAAATATAGGACACCAAAGACGGAAAGTGGTGTGACTAAAATATAGGACAACAAAGACGGAAAGTGATGTGAATAAAATATAGGACAACAAAGACGGAAAGTGGTGTCACTAAAATATATGAAAGAAAGACGAAAAGCGGTATCACTAAATTATAGAATAACAAAGACGGAAAGTGGAGTGACTAAAATATAGGACAACAAAGACGGAAAGTGGAGTGACTAAAATATAGGACAACAAAGACGGAAAGTGGAGTGACTAAAATATAGGACAACAAAGACGGAAAGTGGTGTGACTAAAATATAGGACAACAAAGACGGAAAGTGGTGTGACTAAAATATAGGACAACAAAGACGGAAAGTAATGTGACTAAAATATAGGACAACAAAGACGGAAAGTGGTGTGACTAAAATATAGGACAACAAAGACGGAAAGTAATGTGAATAAAATATAGGACAACAAAGACGGAAAGTGGTGTGACTAAATTAAAGGACAACAAAGACGGAAAGTTCTGTGACTAAAATAGAGGACAAAAAAGACAAAAAGTTGTGTAACTAAAATATAGTACAACAAAAACGGAAAGTTGTGTGACCAAAATATAGGACAACAAAGACGGAAATTAATGTGACTAAAATATAGAACAACAAAGACGGAAAGTTGTGTGTCCAAAATATAGGACAACAAAGACGGAAAGTGGTGTTACCGAAATATAGGACAACAAAGACGGAAAGTGGTGTGACCGAAATATAGGGCAACAAAGACGGAAAGTGGTGTGACCGAAATATAGGACAACAAAGACGGAAAGTTGTGTGACTAAAATAGAGGACTACAAAGACAAAAAGTGGTGTAACTAAAATATAGGATTAAAAAGACGGAAAATGGCGTGTCCGAAATTTAGGACAACAAAGATAAAAAGCGGGGTAACTAAAATATATTACAACATAGATGGAAAGTGGTGTGACTAAAATATAAGACACCAAAGACGGAAAGTTGTGTGACTAAAATAGAGGACTACAAAGACAAAAAGTGGTGTAACTAAAATATAGGATTAAAAAGACGGAAAATGGCGTGTCCGAAATTTAGGACAACAAAGATAAAAAGCGGGGTAACTAAAATATATTACAACATAGATGGAAAGTAATGTGACTAAAATATAGTACAACAAAAACGGAAAGTAATGTGACTAAATTATTGGACAAGAAAGACGGAAAGTGGTGTGTCCGAAATATAGGACAACAAAGACGGAAAGTGGTGTGACTAAAATATAAGACACCAAAGACGGAAAGTGGTGTGACTAAATTAAAGGACAACAAAGACGGAAAGTTGTGTGTCCGAAATATAGGACAACAAAGACGGAAAGTGGTGTTACCGAAATATAGGACAACAAAGACGGAAAGTGGTGTGACCGAAATATAGGGCAACAAAGACGGAAAGTGGTGTGACCGAAATATAGGACAACAAAGACGGAAAGTTGTGTGACTAAAATAGAGGACTACAAAGACAAAAAGTGGTGTAACCGAAATATAGTACAACAAAAACGGAAAGTGATGTGAATAAAATATAGGACAACAAAAACAGAAAGTGGTGTGACCAACAGTAGGACAACAAAGACGGAAAGTGGTGTGACCGAAATATAGGACAACAGAGACGGAAAGTTGTGTGACTAAAATAGAGGACTACAAAGACAAAAAGTGGTGTAACCGAAATATAGTACAACAAAAACGGAAAGTGATGTGAATAAAATATAGGACAACAAAAAACAGAAAGTGGTGTGACCAACAGTAGGACAACAAAGACGGAAAGTGGTGTGACCGAAATATAGGACAACAGAGACGGAAAGTTGTGTGACTAAAATAGAGGACTACAAAGACAAAAAGTTGGGGTAACTAAAAAAAGGGTTAAAATAACGGAAAATGGCGTGTCCGAAATTTAGGACAACAAAGATGGAAAGTGGTGTGACTAAAATATAAGACACCAAAGACGGAAAGTGGTGTGACTAAAATATAGGACAACAAATACGGAAAGTGGTATGAGTAAAATATAGGACAACAAAGACGGAAAGTGGTGTGCCTAAAATATAGTACAACAAAAACGGAAAGTAATGTGACTAAAATATAGTACAACAAAAACGGAAAGTAATGTGACTAAAATATAGGACACCAAAGACGGAAAGTGGTGTGACCAAAATATAAGACACCAAAGACGGAAAGTGGTGTGACTAAAATATAGGACACCAAAGACGGAAAGTGGTGTGACTAAAATATAGGACACCAAAGACGGAAAGTGGTGTGACTAAAATATAGGACACCAAAGACGGAAAGTGGTGTGACTAAAATATAGGACACCAAAGACGGAAAGTGGTGTGACTAAAATATAGGACACCAAAGACGGAAAGTGGTGTGACTAAAATATAGGACACCAAAGACGGAAAGTGGTGTGACTAAAATATAGGACACCAAAGACGGAAAGTGGTGTGACTAAAATATAGGACAACAAAGACGGAAAGTGGTGTGACTAAAATATAGGACAACAAAGACGGAAAGTGGTGTGACTAAAATATAGGACAACAAAGACGGAAAGTGGTGTGACTAAAATATAGGACACCAAAGACGGAAAGTGGTGTGACTAAAATATAGGACACCAAAGACGGAAACTGGTGTGACTAAAATATAGGACAACAAATACGGAAAGTGGTATGAGTAAAATATAGGACAACAAAGACGGAAAGTGGTGTGCCTAAAATATAGTACAACAAAAACGGAAAGTGGTGTAACTAAAATATAGGATAAGAAAGACGGAAAGTGGTGTGTCCGAAATATAGGACAACAAAGACGGAAAGTGGTGTGTCCGAAATATAGTACAACAAAAACGGAAAGTTGTGTGACCAAAATATAGGACAACAAAAACGGAAAGTAATGTGACTAAATTATTGGACAACAAAAAAGGAAAGTAATGTGACTAAATTATTGGACAACAAAAAAGGAAAGTAATGTGACTAAAATATATGACAACAAAGACGGAAAGCGGTGTGACTAAAATATAGGATAAGAAAGACGGAAAGTGGCGTGTCCGAAATATAGCACAACAAAGAGAAAAAGTGGAGTGACGAAAATATAAGACAACAAAGACGGAAAGTGGCGTGTCACAAATATAGTACAACAAAGAGGGAAAGTGGTGTGACTGAAATATAGGACAAGAAAGACGGAAATTGGTGTGACCAAATTAAAGGTCAACAAAGACGGAAAGTGATGTGAATAAAATATAGAACAACAAAGACGGAAATTGGTGTGACCAAATTAAAGGTCAACAAAGACGGAAAGTTGTGTGACTAAAATAGAGGACAACAAAAACGGAAAGTTGTGTGACTAAAATAGAGGATAACAAAGACAAAAAGTGGTGTGACCAAAACATAGTACAACAAAAACGGAAAGTTGTGTGACCAAAACATAGGACAACAAAATCAGAAAGTGGTGTGTCCGAAATATAGAACAACAAAGACGGAAAGTTGTGTGACTAAAATAGAGGACTACAAAGACAAATAGTGGTGTAACTAAAATATAGTACAACAAAAACGGAAAGTTGTGTGACCAAAATATAAGACAACAAAATCGGAAAACGGTGTGACTAAAATATAGGACAACAAAGACGGAAAGCGGTGTCACCAAAATATGAGACAACAAAGACGGAAAGCGGTGGGACTAAAATATAGGACAACAAAGATGGAACACGGTGTGACTGAAATATAGGACAACAAAGATGGAACACGGTGTGACTGAAATATAGGACAACAAAGACGGAAAGTAATGTGACTAAATTTTAGCACAACAAAGACGGAAAGTGGTGTGACCAGAAATAGGACAACAAAGACCGAAAGTGGTGTGATCAAAAATAGACGGAAAGACAAAAATAGACAAAGACGGAAAACGGTGTGACTAAAATATTGGATAGGAAAGACGAAAAGCGGTGTGAATAAAATATAGGATAGCAAAGACGGAAAGTGGTGTGACTAAAATATTGGACAACAAAGACGGAAATTGGTGTGACTAAAATATTGGACAACAAAGCCGGAAATTGGTGTGACTAAAATATTGGACAACAAAGCCGGAAATTGGTGTGACTAAAATATAGGACAACAAAGACGGAAATTGGTGTGACTAAAATATAGGACAACAAAGACGGAAACTGGTGTGACTAAACTATAGGAAACAAAGAGGAAAAGTTTTGTAACTAAAATATAGGACAAAAAAGACGGAAAGCGGTGTGACTAAATTATAGGACAAAAAAGACGGAAAGCGGTGTGACTAAAATATAGGACAAAAAAGACGGAAAGCGGTGTGACTAAAATATGAGACAACAAAGACGGAAAGCGGTGTCCCCAAAATATGAGACAACAAAGACGGAACACGGTGTGACTAAAATATAGGACAACAAAGACGGAACACGGTGTGACTAAAATATAGGAAACAAAGACGGAACACGGTGTGACTAAAATATAGGACAACAAAGATGGAAAGTAATGTGACTAAATTATAGGACAACAAAAACGGAAAGTAATGTGCCTAAATTATAAGACAACAAAGACGGAAAGTAATGTGCCTAAATTATAGGACAACAAAGACGGAAAGTAATGTGCCTAAATTATAAGACAACAAAGACGGAAAGTAATGTGCCTAAATTATAGGACAACAAAGACGGAAAGTGGTGTGACTAAAATATAGGATAAGAAAGACGGAAAGTGGCGTGTCCGAAATATAGCACAACAAAGAGAAAAAGTGGAGTGACGAAAATATAAGACAACAAAGACGGAAAGTGGCGTGTCACAAATATAGTACAACAAAGAGGGAAAGTGGTGTGACTGAAATATAGGACAAGAAAGACGGAAATTGGTGTGACTGAAATATAGGACAAGAAAGACGGAAATTGGTGTGACCAAATTAAAGGTCAACAAAGACGGAAAGTGATGTGAATAAAATATAGGACAACAAAGACGGAAATTGGTGTGACCAAATTAAAGGTCAACAAAGACGGAAAGTTGTGTGACTAAAATAGAGGACAACAAAAACGGAAAGTTGTGTGACTAAAATAGAGGATAACAAAGACAAAAAGTGGTGTGACCAAAACATAGTACAACAAAAACGGAAAGTTGTGTGACCAAAACATAGGACAACAAAATCAGAAAGTGGTGTGTCCGAAATATAGAACAACAAAGACGGAAAGTTGTGTGACTAAAATAGAGGACTACAAAGACAAATAGTGGTGTAACTAAAATATAGTACAACAAAAACGGAAAGTTGTGTGACCAAAATATAGGACAACAAAATCGGAAAACGGTGTGACTAAAATATAGGACAACAAAGACGGAAAACGGTGTGACTAAAATATAGGACAACAAAGACGGAAAGCGGTGTCACCAAAATATGAGACAACAAAGACGGAAAGCGGTGTGACTAAAATATAGGACAACAAAGATGGAACACGGTGTGACTGAAATATAGGACAACAAAGATGGAACACGGTGTGACTGAAATATAGGACAACAAAGACGGAAAGTAATGTGACTAAATTTTAGCACAACAAAGACGGAAAGTGGTGTGACCAGAAATAGGACAACAAAGACCGAAAGTGGTGTGATCAAAAATAGACGGAAAGACAAAAATAGACAAAGACGGAAAACGGTGTGACTAAAATATTGGATAGGAAAGACGAAAAGCGGTGTGAATAAAATATAGGATAGCAAAGACGGAAATTGGTGTGAATAAAATATAGGATAGCAAAGACGGAAATTGGTGTGACTAAAATATTGGACAACAAAGACGGAAATTGGTGTGACTAAAATATAGGACAACAAAGACGGAAATTGGTGTGACTAAAATATAGGACAAGAAAGACGGAAACTGGTGTGACTAAACTATAGGAAACAAAGAGGAAAAGTTTTGTAACTAAAATATAGGACAAAAAAGACGGAAAGCGGTGTGACTAAATTATAGGACAAAAAAGACGGAAAGCGGTGTGACTAAATTATAGGACAAAAAAGACGGAAAGCGGTGTGACTAAAATATGAGACAACAAAGACGGAAAGCGGTGTCCCCAAAATATGAGACAACAAAGACGGAACACGGTGTGACTAAAATATAGGACAACAAAGACGGAACACGGTGTGACTAAAATATAGGACAACAAAGACGGAACACGGTGTGACTAAAATATAGGACAACAAAGATGGAAAGTAATGTGACTAAATTATAGGACAACAAAAACGGAAAGTAATGTGCCTAAATTATAAGACAACAAAGACGGAAAGTAATGTGCCTAAATTATAGGACAACAAAGACGGAAAGTAATGTGCCTAAATTATAAGACAACAAAGACGGAAAGTAATGTGCCTAAATTATAGGACAACAAAGACGGAAAGTAATGTGCCTAAATTATAGAACAACAAAGACGGAAAGTAATGTGCCTAAATTATAGGACAACAAAGACGGAAAGCGGTGTAACTAAATTATAGAATAACAAAGACGGAAAGCGGTGTAACTAAATTATAGAATAACAAAGACGGAAAGCGGTGTAACTAAATTATAGAATAACAAAGACGGAAAGCGGTGTGACTAAATTATAGAATAACAAAGACGGAATGCGGTGTGACTAAATTATAGAATAACAAAGACGGAATGCGGTGTGACTAAATTATAGAATAACAAAGACGGAATGCGGTGTGACTAAATTATAGAATAACAAAGACGGAATGCGGTGTGACTAAAATATAGGATAGCAAATACGGAAAGCGGTGTGACTAAAATATAGGATAGCAAAGACGGAAAGCGGTGTGACTAAAATATAGGATAGCAAAGACGGAAAGCGGTGTGACTAAAATATAGGATAGCAAAGACGGAATGTGGTGTGACTAAAAGATAGGAGAACAAAAATGGAAAGTGATGTGACTATAATATTGGACAACAAAAGTGCAAAATGCTGTGATTAAAAGATGGGACAACAAAGATGGAAAGTGGCGTGACTATAATGCAGGACAACAAAAGTGTAAAGTGCTGTAATTAAAAGATAGGACAACAAAGGTGCAAAGTGCTGTAATTAAAAGATAGGACAAAAAAGGTGCAAAGTGCTGTGAATGAAACATAGGACAACAAAACTACGAATTTCTTTGAATGGAATATAGGACGATACATAGAGAAAATACTATGATTGAAATACAGGACAAAGATGCAGAGTGATGTGCTTGTAATATAGAACAACAAAGCTTCCAGGAATAATATAAATAATTTTGATCTGATCTAAGCCAGTGTTTCTGATCTAAGCCAGTGTTTCTGGTCTAACCCAGTGTTTCTGGTCTAAGCCAGTTTCTCTTGACAACCACAGTCTGTTACAACCATATTACCGGTTCATGGGGTTTCACTAAAATAAACAAATAAAAAACTCACAAAATATTCTTATGTAAGATGATATTGTAGTTTTTCTTTGTACTTGAGTGTTAGTAATCTGCGACAGTTTACGAGACAGCGAGACGAGCTCTGGAATAGAAGAGGTTGACAAACGCTGATATAAGCGACTGTAGTAACAAGCGCTGTGTAAAGTGTTCCTTTCCATTTCATTAAAAGAGTTGTGTGTCGAAGGCTCAAGAAAAAAACGGACAAATTTCCGATCAGGTTGATTCATGCATGCAATAAATCGTCTTACTTACAAACATCATCGAACAAATCATTGATTCATGCGTGCAACAAATCGTCTTACTTACAAAGAGCATCGAACAAAGCATTGAATTGGAAACATCAGTTGTTACGTATTCACGCAGACTTCCGGAGTCCTTTGATATTGTAGACAGATCGTCTGTTTGGAACGTTCTGAATTTCAATCAACTTCATAAATATAGTTGAAAAGTCTATTTAATGTTTTACATGTTGAACTGTTTATATCAATAGCGAACGAAACGACCGTTTTGAGATGAACGCGGGAATCTGTCAGGGGCGAATTATATCACTGACTTTCTTTGGAATACCAGTAAACTTTATTACGAAACAACTACAAAGACTGAGCAGTAAAAATAAAACGAAGAGACTTCGCAAGTTATGCCTGCCTGTTGCACACTACAATATCTAACACTAAAACGACTTTGCTTATTTGTGATTAAACACAAAGTTGCACAATGGGCTATTTGTGTTCTTCCCACCAAGGGTATCGAAACCCGGTTTCTATGGTTTTAAATCCGTGGAAATGCAGCTTTGCCACTGAGAACTACTAGAAAAGATCCTGCCACTAATCAAATCGCGCAACATTGGATTATTCATTAATAAACTGGATTCCTGTCAAAACATTTCTCCCCACCCCCCCGAAAACTTATCTCTATGGGAGAAAATAGCTTCATCGATATCAGTTGTGACGTCATACCCAACACAAACAACAGTATAAAAGAAACATTATCTCAGTCTGTCAGAAATTTATCGAAAATCAACATCTGGAAATGGAAGATTGTTAGTTATCAAACAGACCCTCGCTAATACAGCGATATGTCTCCGGATTTACAACGCTAAAATCAGGGGTTCGATTCCCCTTAGTGGGCCCAGCAGATAGCCCGATGTGGCTTTGCTACAAGATAACACATAAACACACAGTTATCAAACAAAGATAGAAACAACATATAATCAGTTTTGATATCTAGTTCTGAAACTTGGAAGCCAAACAAACTAATACAGCAGAAGAACTCGTCGGGTTTAAAAATAAATATCTGGAAAAGTTATGAAGGTCAAGTGTTCAGTCTTTTTTAAAGTCCATATATAACTGCCCGACATTGTATTAGTATTATAATCCTGGGAAACACGGCATGGCTAGGTGGTTAAGGCACTCGACTCGTAATCCGAGGATCGCGAGTTCGAATCTCCGTCACACAAAAAATTTTAATATTTATATCTAAATACTATGTGAATTATAGAATAGGTTCGCGAATATGTAATTACAGGAGTACCTATTGTAACTGTAAACGCGTAAGAACACATGTTGGACTGTGAACAATTTAGTATGCATAATAAATGTACACTAGTAATTAAATGTTGTAAGGTTCAGGTACCTTTAACGTACCTCGTTGGCTGAGCAGTAAGTCTGAGGGCTTATCACATTAAACATTGGGTTTTGATACTCGCGATGAGCACTGCATAGGTTGCCCCTTGCCGTATTCTAATCAACTGACAAAGTGTCCTTAGTGTGTTCTAACAATCATTCTCTGGAGCGAAGTAAAACAGCTAATTTTTTAATGGCACTTAATATTATCCTGTTCAATGCCGTAAACGAGATAACTTGTCCAAGCCGATCGGTAACACAGTGCCACGGACGAGTTAATTCATTCTCAATAATACCTAACTTCAACGCTAGATGTCAGCACCATACATGCATTTGACCTACTTACATATTGTTTCACTTTCGATCCAAAATGGCGTCACGAAAAAAAGGTTACAAAATGAAGAAGCATTAGAGTTGTATTTTGAACTTGGTTCGGCGTTGCCGTAGCAGCTGAAATACTTGGTAGTCAACAGGTTAATACTGTAAGTTCGTTCTTTCATCTTTTTATTTCGGTTTGTTTGTTTTTACGTTTTGAATTTCGCACAAAGCTGCACGAGAGCTACTTGCACTAGCCGTCCCTAATTTAGCTGCACGAGACAAGAGTGAAGGTAACTAGTCATCATCACCCACCGCCAATTCTTGTGCTGGTCTTTTACTTACGAATAGTGGGATTGATTGCAAAAAATTATAGAGCCCCCATGACTGAAAATGGCGAGGATATTTTGTGTGACGGGGACACTCTCATTATGGTCATCTCTATTTCGTTCTCCACTGGTTCAATTGCAAGCTTGAGAGTTTAAACGCTAAAATCAGGATTCGATACCTACAACTACAGAACTAAGCCCATTCTGTAGCATGGAATTTGAACACAAAACTAACATCTCTGTTTCTTTCTCAGTTGGCCAGGTGGTTAAAGCACTCGATTCGTGCTCTAAGGGTCAAGGGTTCGAATCCTCGTCACACCAAACATGCTCATCCTTTCAGCAGTGGGCATGTTATAATGTCACAGTCAATCCCACTATTAGTTGGAAAATAAGTAGCCCAAGAATTGGTGGTGGGTGGTGATGACTAACTGCCTTCCCCCCTAGTCTTACACTGCTAACTTAGAGACGGCTGGTGGATATAGCCATCATGTAGCTTTGCGCGAAATTCAAAACAAACCAATCATTCTCACTTTAACAAACTACGTGAAACGAATTTTCCGATAAAAATAGTTTTATCAAGGTTTTTCCAAACAGTCGATAAAATAATTATATATAATCTAAATTAATTTACCGACAAATATCGTTTATTAGAATTATCAAAACAATGACTAAAATAATGAAAATGAATGCATCTACGAATATCGTTTATCAAAGTTTTTCAAACCATCGCTAACTAACCTAAATGTACTCACCGACGAATATATTTTTATCAGATTATTCTACCATTGCTAATTAATATAAGTGATCTCACCGACGAATACAGTTTATCAGTGTTGTTCAAACCATCGCTAAACTAACCTAAATGAACTAACTTACGAATATAGTTTATCAGAGCTGCTCAAACCATCATTAAACTAACCTAAATGAACTCACCGACGAATACAGTTTTATATCAAGGTTTTTGAAACCATCGTTAAATTAACCTAAGTGACTCACTGACGAATATAGTTAGCAGAGTTGTTCAAACCATCACTAAACTAATCTAAATTAAGTTATCGAGAAATAAAGTTTTATCAGGGTTTTTCAAGCCATCGCTAAACTAATCCACATGAACTCACCGACGAATATGGTTTATCAAAGTTGTTCAAACCATCTCTAAACTAACCTAAATGAACTCGCTTACGAATATAGTTTATCAGAGTTGCTCAAACAATCATTAAACTAACCTAAATGAACTCACTTACGAATATAGTTTATCACAGTTGCTCAAACCATCATTAAACTAACCTAAATGAACTTACCGACGAATATAGTTTTATAAAAAGTTTCCAAACCATCACTAAAGTAACCTAAATGAACTTACAATTTAACTCCTTAACTGTTAAAATGCTCGTGCCGTATCGTTAAAATGAGGTGTATTATAAGCTTGAGGTCCTGTCTAGGGTAACCGCTTACATCCGACCAAGTATCCTGGCTACGAAGGCAAGAAATAATCATTGATTGAATAAATCAAAGTTCATCTGATATCAGTTTCGCTTATGTTTCTTTTCAAACACTGATATGTTGAATCCAAACATTGACTTAAAAAATGTAATTATTCAAGAGACGGATTTAAAGTTATAATAATTTTTTGGGGCCTACTTCCCAAGTAATTTTACACGGAATAAAATTATCAATGGGGTCCCTTTAGGGCCATGGGTCAAGGGGCTGATCACATCTGGCCCCTACCTATATACGTCCCTGAATTACTCCCTAATGTTACGACCAATCTTTGTAAGTTGATGACTTGTGTGAGTAACAACAGTGCACCGTAAACATTTGATGTTTCATTAAAGTTACGCTAAAATCAAGGGTTTGATTCCCCTCGGTGGGCTCAGCAGATACCCGATGTGACTTCGCTATAAGAAAACATATATATTAAAATTACGGGAAGTAAAATGCTAGCTTTTTGCTAAACAACAAACACTAAATAGTTCTTGTATTATTTTAACTTAAATTCAAATTACCGTTCTCTCGCTCAAATTAAGACTTGGCTCGTTTAAACTTTAGGCCTATGATTCCTCTGTTTACTCATTTGTATAGTTTAACTATAAACACATTCTGAAAGAGATATGTGGATAGACTTGACTGTATATTAACGTAACGATGCTGAAACAGAACGTAGGGACGATATAAACTATTACATTTTGAGTAGAAACATTTTACATACCATGAGAACAGTGATAACAACATGAAAACGAGTTCCTGTTCGTAAAGCCATTGGTTATATTGTTGAATATCAGACAGGTGGCTTCACGGCTTCGCTGTTAACGACGAATGTTTGTAGCAGGAGTCAGATGTTCTCTTGTACAATAAACTGCAATTGTCCAGAGTCTAATAAACAAGGCCTGCAAACAAGTGTTTACTCGTCTTCAATGAACCTCACGTAAGTCTTTAGACGAGTTCTTAGAGCTTGAAAACACCAAAAATATAGGCGCAATTCTTCCGTCTCGCCATGAGCCAACCCTAATTGTAATTAAGTTTTCAATCTTGTTCTCTAGGCTAATTACAAGCTATTATGTTCCCCCCTCACCGAGCAAAACATTTTAATTTTTTAGATACATACTGCCAAATACTTACAGTTTTAAGAATTCTAATTAACTTTTAGTCTGATACTGAGCCATTTATAATTATTTATTAGATACACTTAACATGCGAGGATCAGTTGCTGTACACGTTACACAGAGGCACAGTGTATCTGTGTTCTGGGCCGCTGTCTTAACACAACTCTTCTTTTGCTGACGTCACTAATACGCATGCGTGGCATCCTGCCCGCTAACAAAACTTCACTTGAAGTACCAGTCCCGTGATCGATGAGAATCCAACAGTGTGTAACAGTGAGATAAAGTAACTCTTGCAAGATGGAAGAATTATAAAGAAAAAAACACAATCACCAACTCCGGCTGAGTGTTAAAAATGAAAAGTGTTTATTGTGGGTGGTTTCTAGAAAATCAATCACCAACTCCGGCTGAGTATTAAAAATTAAATGTGTTTATTTTAGGTGGTTTCCAGAAAATCGTCAGTTTTATTAGACTAAATGGCTGATTTTAAAGGAAACCCCCACGTTTAAAATTACTCTAGGGGAATCCGAAACATTGATAAGTCCCCCAGGAGGACAGCGCTAAGTCTTTGGATTTACAACACTAAGATCTGGTTTTTCTCGGTGTACACAACAAAAAAGGCCCCAGTTACGTATTATAATTTATCTCGGACGAGTCTCTAATTTATCATACTATGTACATTCTGTGTTAGGATTTCAAATAGTCGGAAATTTTAATTTAGAAATTATTTGAATTTGTATATGTATCAAAGTTATGATATCTGCTAACATAATTGACATAATTGTTAACATAACATTCTTAACATAAATATATATTTAATACACAAAAAAACAATACAATTTATAACAATGGTTATTATAATTAATTATTTACATACAAAAACTTTACAAACTCACAAACAATATTCAGTCTAACATCTGGTCTGGAACTTAATATTTTATGGACAGTCCAGGTCCACGAGGCGCAAATTACTTTTATTTTGATACACAGGTACACTTCAGTTGTGACGAATGTTAGCTAGCTCTATTATTGTTGGCATGGCCAAGCGCGTAAGGCGTGCGACTTGTAATCTGAGGGTCGTGGGTTCGCGCCCGCGTCGCGTTAAACATGCTCGCCCTCCCAGCCGTGGGGGTGTATAATGTGACGGTCAATCCCACTATTCGTTGGTAAAAGAGTAGGCCAAGAGTTGGCGGTGGGTGGTGATGACTACTTCTAGTCTTACACTGCTAAATTAGGGACGGCTAGCGAGTAGCTTTTGCGAAATTCAAAACAAACAAACTATTATTGTTTGGCCTAATGTGATTTACAAGCTTACTTTTCATAGGGAAATATAGCTATTTAATACCCTCATAGAAATATTAACGTCCGAAGTTAATTCTTTGAAATTGAACGGTTCGTAATGTACGAAATCTACAAACGTTTCTTGTCAAATTCTGTAGTTTTACTGTTAATAAGTGTTAATCGCAGTTATAGCTTCCGAGGCTTACAGTATACTGACTGTATCTGAGAAACAATACATAACTGTCTCATGATGTCCTGTTATGGCTTGCTTTTATATACCAATCATGCAATATTCTTGAGCCTTCAACAATGTTCGAAGACACGCTAGTATTTTCGTAAACTGCATATTGTTGATTCTTGCTCTCGAGAAGCTTCTACAAATTTAGAGAACAGGTGACACTTAAGCAATACTCATCCAACAATATACGACACATGCATAAAATAAAAACTATACTGAAACAAACGTAGATATTAAAATAAATATATAATAGTATATCTTTTACAGTTCCAGTGACACAGCAGTATGTCTACTGACTTACGACGCTAGAATCCGGATTTTCATACCCGTAGTGGGTTGAGCATAGATAGCCTATTGTATAGCTTTGTGCGTAACTACACACAGAACAAAAAAAAATCCCAACAGAAATCCCAACGGGGGCTATAACAAATCACACCCAGACAAACATACAGACATTAATAACCATAAGTTTTATTCGGGTAAGTTTAGGTGTGTATAATGTATTTCAAGTACTATCACAGAATGTGCTCGATATACTATCAGTCTTTCTCAATCAGCTATTCAGTGCTATCCCTAAATTAAACTCTTGAAAGGTGTATACGTTCTGCACAGCTTATCCACATGCGCGGATTTTATTTAATTACTAATTTTATCCAGTTGAAAGTAAAATAAGAAAAATAAAAGCGATAGCGATTTGTTAGAAAGCGATTTATATACGCAGTATGATATCGTTTTGAAATATACTGACACGAAATATTTTTTCAGCAAATTGTGTAACAAGTTAATAGTAAAAAACAAAAAATGTGTTTCGTCTTTATTCTCAACTATCAGAGACCAGCAAAAATAAAATTAACAGCTTTATTGTAACAGTACAATAAAGTAACAAATTCTTTCAGTACACGATTTCTAGAATAATAAAATTTAATTCTAATCGCAGGCGCCGAAATATATTATAATCCCACTTGTCTTAGGCCTAACATCAGTTAAGCCTTTTTTAAGTACGGCTTGTGTTCGTTGAAAAAATAAATTAACATTAAAACTTGCGTTCGTTTTTTGTTTTATTTCAGTTAGGTTAAAACTTATTATTAAAATTTATTATAATAAAAAAATTATTATACTACCTAATGTTGGACTTTTTTAAGAACGTTCGTAAGCTTTTAATGTGTTATTGTATAAAATGTCTGTTAAGGTATATTTTCACTCGTCTTTTGTTTGCATTCATTGAAATACGGGCATGAGCATTTAGATAGTAAAGTGCGCAAGCGCATATTGAGGAGAGACAAAAAACTGAGAACTATTATAGTGTACCATGCCAAAACTTCATTGAATAAAATTAATGGCTATCATTGTACAACTGATTAAATTTTGTAACTGAATGAGAAGTAATATTTTATTTACCACCGTAATTATGAAGATTTTCTCTATGGTTAACCTGTATGTAAACATAAGAACGTGACACATAATGTAATTAGCCTATTTTCGCTAGACACATAATATATATCAAACTCTTTCGCGGGTGCTTTACAAATAAAAACTCAGGTGTGACTAAATTTGCTTGTTTCGAATTTTACACAAAGCTACTCGAGGGCTATCTACGCTAGCCGTCTCTAATTTAGTAGTGTAAAACTAGAGTGAAGGCAACTAGTCATCACCACCCACCGGCAATTCTTGGGCTACACTCTTTTACCAACGAATAGTGAGATGGACCGTCACACTATAATGCCCCCGCGGCTAAAAGGACGAGCATGTATGGTTGGCAGGGATTAGAACCCGCGACCTTCGAATTACGAGTCGAGTGCCTTAACCACCTGGCCATATTGGGCCAACTCAGCTATGCGCTCTATTGAACAGTTTGACCATAAACAGGGGCGTAGATTTTTTACACCCGATGGGAGGGATGATTTTTGCAACCATTTATGTGGACTGTTCAATTTACAAATTGGTAATCTCTGATTATATGAACCTGAAAGCTGTAAACATACAGTTACAGAGTAATCTTGTTGCCACGATACTTCAAGGTTTCCATGTAGGTTTGTATAAGTGAGGTGTTGTGAACAGTTTTCAAAATGTAAATAGAATAAAGACAAATGTGTCACAAATTAACTGCCACATGAATTTATTCCTGCACACTGCACAGTATAAAAGATGGCCATTATACTTGACAAGGTTACTAATGACTTTCATTGCATGAATTACGTTTTCAAATATTAATAAAATTAGTAATTACCCTTGATAAGTTTATATCTACAGAAAAACTGTTCTTGTTGTTTGATAAAAATAATTAAAGTGTCTTTGCGAACTCTTGAAAATTACACATCAATACAATGTAGCACATAATTATTCATACTTTTCATTGAAGTAAGATTCATTTATTCTTCTAGTCTACATGTTCCCAAACGTAGACCTCCTTTGTGATGACCTGTTTATGAATTCCTTTATAAACTCTTCTATATTTATCTTGTCGACCTCATCTTTGTGAGTGTGACAAACTGCCACATGGTTGAGGCGGCACTGAGACATAGTTGACCTTAACCACGTTTTCAACCGTCTTAATGCAGAAAAGCTGTGATCACATTCGCAGCTGGATACTGGACATACAAGCAAAATTTTCATGAGAAGAAACACTTCACTAAACATCTGCTGGCTTGTTTCATGCATTTTACAGTAAGCGACCTTCGCACCTTTCAGAGATACTGCTGTTGTTGTTCCTTTGAACATGGGCAACTGAAACTCGAGCCGTTATGCAGAGATTTCTGGATAGAAGTTTATAACCGAGTTCTCAATCTTGCCAGATGTGATCATGTTCTCAAGTTCCAGATATTGCCTCAAGTCATTGTTGTCTGCATTGAATCTAGTGGTCAGATGCTCTATGACTGTGTCCACAAATTCAAAATATTGGCTTCTGTAGTAATCTCTAGCTGTTGTAGAATGGTGTGCTGAGTCATCACCTGTGATTCTTCTGGGGGGTCTGTGAATGCGTGGTAGTTCAATAGGCACCAGATCTAGGGAAGTCACCATTTTCTCAGCTTCATCAAATATCTTCTTGTAATTTTCCTCTGTTCGAAATACCCACAATTGATCAACTGTCATTGCAGATACTTCAATCATGCCAGATACTGTCACTGATTTTGCTTGAAATGCATGTTTTAGTTCCTCTAATGCAGCTAATGGATGCTGAGCCATCAACAATCCCAAAACTATCTTTTCTTTGTCAAATCTGTCCAGCAGACCTCGTGCTTTCACCGTTGCATCTGATTTTTCATTTGCTAATTCAGACAAAGAATCAACAATGTCACTGTAGTGATCATTAGCACATGTAATTGCAGATAGGCGGCACAACCAGCGTGTTGGACATAGTGGGCGGATGTATTTAACTGGACCATTGTGGCTGTCTGACGACACAATATTTTCAAAAATTGTCTTATATTTGCTTTACCTGTGAAGCAAGACACCAAGTTCATGTACCCACTGGATAGAATCTCGAACACATTCAAAAGCTTCAACTGCATGTTACATTATTAAATTAACCTTGTGTGCTCCGCAGTGAAAAAACAAAGCTGACGGTTGCTTCTCTTTTATTTTTGCCTGGCATCTACTGTACGCACCATTCATGTTAGCGGCTTTATCATAAGTTTGTGCTCTTAATCCTGACAGTGGTAAATTGAATCTAGTCAGTACATCAAGTATAGTCAAAGATATTGTTTCACCAGTTGTATTGGAAACACTGTACAAACCAAGAAATGTATCATGGACGTCAAGGTTCTCATCTATGTATCGTACACATATTGCTTTCTGTTCGGCACCTGTAACATCTTGAGTGCCGTCAACCATTAATGCAAAGATTTTACTTTGCTGCACTTCGTGTGCTACATTCCTCAGTATTTGATGACTGAACATCTCCATTATTTCATTCTGATCCTGGGGTGATGTGAATGTGGTTTCCTTTGATAAGTTGGACGTCAACTCAGGATCTTCCTCTTCCAGGAGCTTCATTAACTGCAGGAAGTTCCTCTCCGTATCAGTATGTCTACGTAATGCTAAACCTTGACGCAATAAGAAACGTAAACTTCTGAATATTTTTGCTAGATTTCTTTGCATTCTTCCTGCTGCTTCTTTTACCATCATGTAGCTGGACAGTCACTGGAGTTACATCAAGTGAACCTTCTGGAGATATAGCGAATCTGTGCTGAGAAGAGGGTTGGTGTTCGTTGAATTTCTGTTTTGTCTTTTCCAGTTGCAAAACCGGTGGATATGAAGGTATACTCCACTGGCTTCTCCAATTTCCATGTAAAAAGGCCTCTATTTTCCGCCTTGGCACAATAAAAGCATATGACTTTTTGAGTCTGATTGTCGAAGTGCAGCCATGGGAACTCATAAAGCCACTTGCCCTGGAAGTTGATATTTTGAGATTTTGCTTTTTGTCATGGTGTTAGTTATGCGTCTTGATGACATGGTTTTCCAGACTGTATCTGTGGAGTGTCAGATTTTTCATTATTGCACAAACTTGTTTCAGAACTATCTGGTGGTTCATGATGTGCAATAGTTGCACAAGCATTTTCAGACTCGTCCTCTGATGAACATAGTATTTCCTCTGTATGGCAAGTTTCCATTCCTTTGCTTGAGGTTGTTGGATTATCTATCTGCATCTGCATTGTCACTTGTAGTACTAGTAACTGGCTTGCAGAACTGTCTAATATGGGAAAGTTTCAGACGCTTGCTTGTCATAATTGGAATCTGTTTTCCAGATGACTCAACAGGCTAAAATACAGTCTTTATTGAAAACTCTAACGTACAACGAATGAAGATAGAACAGAATGGAAGTAGGACTGAACTGTACAATGTATTTAAGTCGAACGCGCGAACCTCACAGTGACTACCGAGCCGACTGACCGCCTGGGCATCGCTGGGACAATAATGTGTGCTAGTTACAACACAAGTAATTGCAAATTTCTCGAAAAATCCTTAAACAATCACAAATATATTATATTCCTGTTAAAGCTCATCAAACACATTGTGATATAATATCTATACGCACGTCTATTAAATAAAAACCTAAACAAAAAACTATACAATACAATTCTACAGGCTGTTGAAATCGCTCCTTTTGTGTTCTAATTATACAAGAAAATACAATATTTTACTATCTATGATAAGAGAATATATTGTTCTTTTACCATAAAGCACCAGCACTTTATTAGAGGGAGGTGATAATCTGAAATTTCATGGATTAATGAGGGCCACAAACACAGGTCTAATGAGCCGTGTTGTAAAATCGAGGCTCAGACTAAAGGAAGCGGGGGGAGGGGGTGATGTAGGGCGCGTCTGGATCCGAGCGGCGTTAACTGTACACTAAACGTACACTATGGTCAGTGGATTCTGAAAAAGCCTACATCTAGGCCTAATTATGTAATTCGATTGGTAAGAACACGAGAATCACAAGAACAAACACACAATTTGTAGGCCCGTGATGCAATAAAACAATTCAACAGACAAAACTATAGGGGGGGATGATTGTATGCACCATACCCCCCACCTAGAATTAATGGGGATGTACCCCAATTCCCCAGGATCTACTCACCTGACCTTAAATATCCAATAAAATAGCTTTTTCTATTAACAGAAATATTTTTCTACAAAAACTGTAGCATTTAAACGTTAAGTGAAGCTTTGATTTATTCTTTTATATAGAAGAAAACAAATTAAACTCGGTTTTTGTAAAACTTTTAAACTCTATCAAAATTGTTAAAACACTCCAAACATCAAAGTTTGTAAGCCTAAATATTTAACCTTTATTTGCGAAGTTAAAAACGTTGAACATTTTTATTATTAACCTGCACAATAACCTTGAATTTGAACCCTTCAATATTTATTAAAATTGTTTAGATTTACACTGGAAGCTGAATTTGTTTTTTTTTCCTCATAACTTGTACGTATTTGTTAACGTGAAGGTGACCTAAGAAAGTCGAAACGTTGTTCTCTGCTTTATTCGTAAAGTGTTAAAACCTGTACCAGCCATGGTCACGTGGTTAAAGAACTCGACTCTTAATTCGCGGGTTCGAATCCCCGTCGCACCAAACATGCTCGACCTTTCAGCCGTGAGGGCGTTATAATGTTACAGTCAACCCCACTATTCGTTAGTAAAAGTAGCCCAAGAGTTGGCTGTGGGTAATGATGACTAGCTGTCTTCCCTCTAGTCTTAATCTGTTACATTAGGGACGGCTAGTGCAAATAGCCCTGGTGCAGCTTTGCGCGAAATTCAAAATAAACCAAACCCATACCAGCCGTTCTGAGATACATTTCCGTTCTATTAAATAATGAGGTAGTTTATTCGTTTTATAAAATTCCCACCTCACAAAACTAATCGTTTGTCTGGTTCATCATCAATGTGATTCACGTTATCTGAAAACTAACATTTAATTTATGACACTCGAAACGTAAGACAAGTAAATAATTTAACAAAACGAAATTCTTGACAAATATAAACTAATTATTTATAGATCTCACAAGTAGAAAGCAGCTTATAAACCAAAGATCATGATTCTCTGTTTAAAAATACAACAAAATAAGGGAGTAAAAAACATGAAGACATAAAGAAAACCAAAACCTATAATTATGAAATTGGTAACGACCTCATGGGTATGAGGAACCTTCTCTCTTAATGATATTTTCGGCTGTAATGGTTTTGGGTTTTCTTATCACAAGGTTTGGATAGCTTAGTAAATCGTAAAGATATTCAAGTACCTAAGAGATAAAATGTCCCCCTGGCGAGTCAGCAGCAATCATATTGATTCGACAGAGCGCATATAGTGGTAAAACGAGCCAAACGTACAATGAAATAAGGTAAACTTTGAAAATATATTAGGTTATTACTTCAAAATGTAAGTGCAACAGATAAGTTACGGGTCCGTTTCTTTGCAATGGCGAACAAAACAAACTGGTGGGCGATACAAAATGAAAACGATTAATAAATAACAAGTTAATTAACATCCTATCTAAATGATTATACCGATACGTAAGACTAGAATGCACCAACTGTTAGGCACTTGATATCCATACGTTGTGTATACACATATATTAATATTACACATATTCATACAAACATTTCATCTTCAGTTGAATGGTATATGGCCGAAGTAGACGACGATGTTTGTGGCCACTTTGTATGTAAAAATATATATAAACTCACATACTAATATAATATATACATATATGTTTACATACGCAAGAATTTTATTTCAAAATTTTGTTGATTTTCCTCCAATTTTAACCAGACGATTTCTGGTCGTTAATAGGCACCACTTGCAGAACCACCATTTGTATTTATATATAAAATTCCTGTCTGAGTTGATAATGTTCATCGATCGCTGAAATCTGTTCCTCCCCTTCCTCCCAATACACTCCCTGGAGAGCCGTGATGGAAGTCTAGGAAATAAGCTACTCTTTATGATATAACTCCTCCACTTATGAACGAAGCTGTCAGAGTGTGATATTGATATTAGCCCTAAGCCTGCTGCTGAGCAGGCAAAGTTGAAAACTAGAATTTTACAACCATCCCCGCCACCACTGGCACACACAGAACGTCGATAATACTTTCAACAATTCAACTAATCCTTCCTCAGGTAAAAAAACAATCTAAACACACAGGAGTTATTTATTTGAAGAAAAATATGTCAGAAATATTTATAAATATCCTCACGAGAAGGTTTTTAAAATTCATCTAAGTACATTATACGTTTACTAGTTTGAGTTTATCTATAGCTGAGGTTCGCGGGTTTGAATCCCCGGGGCGTTATAAAGTGACGGTCAATCCCACTATTCGTTGGTAAAAGGGTAGCCTAAGATTTGGCGGTGGGTGGTAATGACTAGTTGCCTTCCCTCTAGTTTTATACTGCTAAATTAGGGACGGCTAGCGCAGATAGCCCTTATGTAGCTTTGCACGAAATTCAAAACAAACAAACAATAAAATAAATGGGAAGAACTATCACCATGTTCAAAGTAATAAAAGCACAAATAAATTTATTCAGATTAACCAAAATCACGACTTACTAACGTGATGAGAAAACGCTTGTTCAGTTACTTGGTTTACACAGAACATAATACTAACCAGCCTACACGTTCTCAACTTGCAGTAAGACTCGTTTCTAACTCGTAGTACGACTGGTATGTAACTTTTTTTACCCCCATAAGAAAAAATTAACCCTTGGTTGTATGGTTAACACATTTACCACTAATTTACAGGTTTTCAATTTGTAGCAAGACTCGTTCATAAATTATGGTAGAACAGGTATGGAACATTTTTCCCACAGTAAGATAAAAGCCCTTGGAAAATTACTTTATGTACAGAACATATTCACAAATAAGTAGCCCGTGCGTAATCGCTGTAGTAACAAGCATGCTGAATGTGGAACATGTTTACAATAGTAGAAACAATTTTATTTAACAATTTTAACCTGAGATAGTTCTTATTGGTTTAACATCATTCAAGATACCGCGCATTTCGCCTTACAAGATTCGTGAATAAATGGAGAGAAAAAGAATAGCAAAAACTCTCCACCAAATTGGATAACATTTCACGATTTCGTCACCAGAGGAAGGGTACTTGTGCAAATTGTGCTAATGCAATTGGTATAAATCGAAAAATTCAGCAGTTGGTTCATTTTTTTCTTCTTTCGTTCTTTGCTTATTCGGTGCCTCACATTCCTCCATTTGAGCAAATTATAATTTCTTTCGGGTGAATGAATCACGAGATTGAACGTAACAAATATATATACATTTATTAAACTCGTAGACGTAACCAGCATGGTTTCCGTTATCTCAGGGAAGACAATTTTCAAAAATCGTTGCATAGTTTAGTTGCGCTGCATTTGTTTTACAATATGCTTGTATCGAATATATTTCGAGTTCGTGGATTTGACATGAAAGTTTTAATTTTTTTTTTTTTCCACAACGTACAGTTATATAGCAAAATTCGTCATCAAATGATTTGTTGTACAAATTGTCTACAACACTAGTGATGGGAGGTCCGACATGACCCGGTGGTTAAAGCACTCAACTCGTAATCCGAGGGTCGTGGGTTTTAAACCCTCTCACGCCAAACATTCTTGCCTTTTTCGCCGTGAACCCGTTATGATATGTCGGTCAATCCCACTATTCGTTGGTGGGTGGCGATGACTAGCTGCCTTCCCTCTAGTTTTACACTGCTAAATTAGGGACGCCTAGCGCAGATAGCCCTCGTGTAGCTTTGCACGAAATTCAAAGACAAACAATAAAATACATGGGGAATAACTATCACCATGTTCAAAGTAATTAAAAAACACAAATAAATTTATTCAGGTTAACCTAAATCACAACTCACTGGCGTGATAAGAAAACGCTTGTTCAGTTACGTGACTTACACAGAACATAATACTAGTTTTACACTGCTAACTTAGCTAAGTACGGCTAGTGCAGATAGCTCTCGTGTAGCTTTGCGCAAACTTAAAAAACAAATACTAATGATGGGAAACCTACATTGTAAAATCTGGTACTACACGTAAACACATAAAACTGGTCACGTACTAAATATGAAAAAAAAAGATTGGGAGTTCTAACTCATCAAACAGTGTAGGAGTGTCTAAATGGGTCATAAAGCAATCGTGAGTCAGAGTTTATTCCATTGAAACATACATGATATACGAGTTTAATAGGCCTACGGTCACTTGATATGTTGGTTTGCTCACAGCACACTGCTCTAAGCTACTAGTATTGTTGCCTGCTATCCTCACAGAAGGATGCTAGATGTCGTTTCTGTAAGTTCGAATTTAAGAGATCCTTGTATGATACTTTAGACCAGTTGGTACAGGTAGGCAAGTTAAAATGTTAATATATATATAAATAGTGAAACAGTTTGTAATTAAGCAAAAAGCTCTTCGACGGGATGTGTCCTCTTCAGCAGAATTATCAAAACCCGGTTTCTGGCACTGTAGGTCTGTAGACATTCCACTAGGGGGAGGGGTTAACAACAGTGAATAAGTTTGTTTGGAAATAAGCACAAAGCTACACAATGGGCTATCTGTGCTCTGCCCATCACGGGTATCAAAACCCGGTTTTTAGTGGAATTAGTTTGCAGACATACAGTTTGCAGGGGGCACAGTAAATAAGAAATGTAGTTACATAAACGTATTGTTTTAAAATAAAGTCATATGTATTGTCTGTCATAAATATTTACATAACTGTCACTATGGAAACCATTATTTAACTTGGACTTATTGTGCTCGTCCAATCGTAGGTAGAGAGTCGCTTCTCTAGAATAGTATCTCGATGCAACAGATAACAAAGTTCCTTTTTACCCTCTGTGGCCCCAGTGACTCAGCGGGGGTATTTGCGAGCTAAAAACGCTATAAACAGGGTTTAGTTACCACTAGTGGGCAAAGCACAGATAGTCAATTGTGTAGCTGTGTGCTTAATTCTAAATAAACTTTTAACACACGTGTTGACGTCATCGGTTCAAGTAGATTTTAAAACTATCTAAACGTTAGCCGGCATGGCCAAGTGTGTTAAGACATTCGACTCGTAAACCGAGGGTCGCGGGTTCGAATTCCCGTTGCACCAAACATACTCACCCTTTCAGCCGTGGGGGTGTTATAATGTCACGGTCAACCCCACTATTCGTTGATAAAAGAGTAGCCGAAGAGTTGGCAGTGGATGGTGATGACTAGCTGCCTTCCCTCTAGTCTTACACTGCAAAATTAGGGACGGCTAGCACAGATAGCCCTCGAGTAGCTTTGGGCGAAATTCAGAAACAATCTAAACGTTAGCCCACAAGAATATTAAATCTGTTGTGTTTGCGGACTCAGAACTCTAGAAACTGGGTTTCTATGCTGTTGGTGGGCAAAGCACAGACAGCCAATCGTGTAACTTTGTTCTTAATTACATAAAAATGATTAAACTTGATGTTTTATTATTGCTCAGTTATTCATTTTTTCCATATAACCTTAAACTTCAAATAACCACATTTTCAACTTCTCAGTGCGGAGAGACTCTTGGACTTTTCCAAATTGTCTCCTTTATATAACTTTTCAATATCAGATAGTTTTACATCTCTTTGGGAAGAAAGAAGAGCGTAAAATGTTCCACGCTAGGCACATGAACACAAAACATTACTTTTATGTTTCCATGTTGAAACTGGAAAACATTGACGAGATGGAAACTTAAAAAAACATGACAGACAATATTATATATTTAGTAACATGACAGACAATATTATATTTTAGTTACATGACAGACAATATTATATTTTTAGTAACATGACAGACAATATTATATATTTTAGTAACATGACAGACAATATTATATATTTAGTAAAATGACAGACAATATTATATATTTTAGTAACATGACAGACAATAGATACATGACATGACAGACAATTATATATTTTAGTAACATGACAGACAATATTATATATTTTAGTAACATGACAGACAATATTATATATTTAGTAACATGACAGACAATATTATATTTTTAGTAACATGACAGACAATATTATATATCTTAGTAACATGACAGACAATATTATATATTTTAGTAACATGACAGACAATATTATATTTTAGTAACACGCAGTGAAAGAATAACAAAATATGTTTATTTGAATTTCGCACAAAGCCACTCGAGGGCTATCTGCGCTAGCCATCCCTAATTTAGCAGTGTAAGACTAAAGGGAAGACAGCTAGTCATCACCACTCACCGCCAACTCTTGTGCTACTCTTTAACAAACGAATAGTAGAATTGGTCGTTTCTTTATAACGCTCCCACGTCTGAAAGGGCGAGCATGTTTGGTCTGACGAGGATTCGAACCCGCGACACTCGGATTGCAAGTCGAGTGCTTTAACCGCCTGGCCATGCCCAGCCGACAAGAAAACATATTAAGCATTCAACGTTGCTCGGGAAACCTGGCACGAAACGAAATAAATGGCAAAGAAGACAGCTCTTTTTGTACTTCCACGAGTTAAACATCTCCCCGAAAACAGTAGGAAAGTAACTCCAGATAGTGAATTTAACCAGAGCTGCAAAAATAGAGTGACTACTTCTTGATTTCGTCTTGATCGATAAACCTGACATCTGTTAAACTAGATCGAGAAGAAAGTTTCTCGTGATATCTATATATGTCGACATTTTGTGTCTCGCAAATAACAAAAACGTGTACAAATAAAAAATAAATTTCGATAGTATCTTGAAGAAATCTTTCGCAGCTGTGAAATTACAACATGGACTTAGGTCCTAGAAGTGTCCATACGTGGAAGGTCTTAGTTTCTAATTCACCTATGGAAAAAATTTCAGAGTGTTTCTTTGTTTGTTTTCGAATTTCGCGCAAAGCTACACGAAGGCTATCTGCGCTAGCTGTCCCTAATTTAGAAGTGTAAAACTAGAGGGAAGGCAGCTAGTTATTACCACCCACCGGCAACTCTTGGGCTACTCTTTTACCAACGAATAGTGGGGCTGACCGTCACATTATAACGCCCCCACGGCTGAAAGGGCGAGGATGTTTGGTTGACGGGGATTCGAACTCGCGACCCTCGGATTACGATTCGAGTGTCTTTAACCACCTGCCATGCTGGGCCATTTCAGAGTGACTGTGGGACCTCATTTGCAATATGTTATCTCTAAAATATAAATTCATTCTTACCACATGAACTCATATTAAATATTTGTTGGCAATTAGGGCAATCTAACTGTGGGGGTTGACCATGGGATATGGTTATAACTCTCGTTATAATCGAATTATAAAGCAACTCAAAACGTCCTCGTGTTTTGTGTTTGTAATTTTCTTCAATGTTGTAATGTAATTAGTTTTAATTTTTCGGTTAAGGTCTTTATTTATAACCCATTCACAGTGACACAACGGCACATCAGCGGACTTATACTGCTAAAACTGGATTTCGATATCCGTTGTGGGCAGAGCATAGATAGCCCTTTGTGTAGCTTTGTGCTTAACATAAAATAAAAAAATCTTTACTTATCGTAGCGTGAAAGATTAGGTTTTGTTTATCCTTCTGAGAATACCTGGTACTCCTTTGCTGTAGACCACTGAAGTATGCATGATAATTAATAAGTTACAACATGCAGATGTATACATGTTGATCTTTAGACATGTCTTACGTAGGCCTTTGTATTCACCAAATTTAGTGCGCCAGCAAGGACAGTGAGCTGAGTGTATGTTTTGTGAAGAGCAATCCTCGCTTTATGAAACATATGTATCACGTACAATACATGAGAAAAGTAAAATAATTTATAAAGACTCTTAAGATTACCGACAAATTGGACAATACACCTTAGTTTGGTTTGTTTTGTTTTAAATTTTGCGCAAAGCTACACGAGAGCTATCTGCACTAGCCGTCCGTAATTTAGAAGTGTGAGACTAAAGGGAAGGCAGCTAGTCATCACCACCCATCGTCAACTCTTGGGCTACTCTTCTACCAACGAATAGTGGGATTGACCGTCACATTTTGACGCCTTCACGACTGAAAGGGCGAGTATGTTTGGTGTGACGGGGATCACACCCGCAACCCTTAATTTCGAATAATAGCTAATATAATTTTTTATTGCCAAGTAGTTTAAAGGCTGGGACATAGCAACTGATAAAATATTTATTTCTTATTTTTTATTGGACTCTTAACGCTCCCCGTTAGTACAGCGGTAAGTCTGCGTATTTACACCGCTAAAATTAGGGGTTCGATTCACTTTGGTGGACTCCTCAGATAGCTCCATGTGACTTTGCTATAAGAGAAGTACAAAGACTGCTGATACCTTCATTTCTCGATTCCTATATTTTAACATGAATTTCAAGTTATAAAGTAAACCTTGGAAAGGTAAGTTTGTGTGAATATATTGTTTTTTGTGTATTTACTGGTGTTAAATAATATGACGTATTTATTCATAAAACGCGTCTTCCACATGAAATGTGTGATGTTCGTTTTTTACCGCACGCCTAAGCTTTCGGAACAGAATAAGTAAATAGGCATTTAATGGAGAGATAAAAGAACAGCATATGAAGTAACAGATTACAATATCAAATATATTTAACTTTCTTTTACTTAAGAGAAATGCGTTATACAAGTAGACGTTTGAAATGTATAAATTTACATGGAAAACGTTTTCCGGTGAATAACAACTGTGATTAATATTTTCTATGTAGAATACTGGAGCGTTTCGTCTTTCATACTCCACTACCGATACAGATCTTTAAGTAAGTATTCTGGAGCTATGAATGAATTGTTGTTTTTTTATCGTCATGTCCATCGTCTTCTCTCAAATTTAAACAATTTCTCGTGAAACTGACATTACCATTTGTATGGAACCAAATTATTCTTTGAATGCGTAGTTGAAAACGCGACAGGAGTAAAACCGTAAGATACTTAGTGTGACAGTGCATACTGTTCTCAGAAACAAATGTAACGTAAATTACACAGACGTGCAATGGGTTTATTGTTTTGAAATGTTTACATATTACCGAGTAATTCATGTAAAACTGAATCCGAAACTGAAGTGCATTCTTCCTCATAAAGTACAGATTTTTCACAACACTTGATATGTGCTATTAAATAAGTGAATCGTACCCGGCATGGCCAGGTGGGTTAAGGCGTTCGACTCGTAATCCGAGGGTCGCGGGTTCAAATCCCCGTCGCACCAAACATGCTCGCCCTTTCAGTCGTGGGGGTTTTATAATATGACGTTCAATCCCACTATTTGTCAGTAAAAGAGTAGCGCAAGGGTTGGTGATGGGTGGTGATAACTAGATGCCTTCCCTTTAGTCTTACACTGCTAAATTAGGGACGGTTAGTGCAGATAGCCCTCGTGTAGCTTCGCGCGAAATTAATAAAAGAAACACAAGTGAATCATTCTGACTGAAATTGGATCAAATTTTGATATATTTAAAATGTTGACAACCACTTGCTATAGATTTCTCTAGACCAATCGCAACGTTAGAGCCTTATCTATCGTCTTAGAATGCAAACATAACAATAAAAATGTTTATTGTGGTAAAAGAAATAATAACTTGATCTAAGTAAAAGGTTTTTCCTTCCTGACTTATAAACAACCCTTACATAATAGCTGAGCTATGAAAAATCTAGTAGTATAACCAAAACAGCTCTTGTGATGTTTGAGTTCGCAGATCCGTGTGATACGTACTCCAGTTGCTGCTTTACATGTAGTTTGACGTCATATGTCCTTCCGTAATGACGAGAAAACCCACTTGTAGAGAAAATTACACATTTAAAAACAGCTGGTATGGATAGAGAAATCACTATATAGAGGAGCGAACAACGTTTCGACCTTCTTCATTAAATATGTAAGTAATGTAAATAATAATGTGTCCAGTCTCTGAACTTTTGTGACCGCTATATCGTAACTAGTGATATCATAAATATAACTTTATCGTAACTCGTGATATCATAAATATAACTTTATCGTAACTCGTGATATCACAAATATAACTTTATCGTAACTAGTGATATCACAAATGTAACTTAATCGTAACTCGTGATATCACAAATGTAACTTTTCTCGTAACAAGTGATATCACAAATGTAACTTTTGTCGTAACTAGTGATATCACAAATGCAACTTTGTCGTAACTAGTGATATCACAAATGTAAATTTATCGTAACTGGTGATATCACTAATGTAACGTTATCGTAACTAGTGATATCACAAATGTAACTTTATCGTAACTCGTGATATCACAAATGTAACTTTTCTCGTAACAAGTGATATCACAAATGTAACTTTGTCGTAACTAGTGATATCACAAATGCAACTTTTGTCGTAACTAGTGATATCACAAATGTAAATTTATCGTAACTGGTGATATCACTAATGTAACGTTATCGTAACTAGTGATATCACAAATGTAACTTTATCGTAACTCGTGATATCACAAATGTAACTTTATCGTAACAAGTGATATCACAAATGTAACTTTATCGTAACTAGTGATATCACAAATGCAACTTTATCGTAACTAGTGATATCACAAATGTAAATTTATCGTAACTGGTGATATCACTAATGTAACGTTATCGTAACTAGTGATATCACAAATGTAACTTTTGTAGTAACTAGTGATATCACAAATGTAAATTTATCGTAACTGGTGATATCATAAATATAACTTTATCGTAACTCGTGATATCATAAATATAACTTTATCGTAACTCGTGATATCACAAATATAACTTTATCGTAACTAGTGATATCACAAATGTAACTTAATCGTAACTCGTGATATCACAAATGTAACTTTTCTCGTAACAAGTGATATCACAAATGTAACTTTTGTCGTAACTAGTGATATCACAAATGCAACTTTTGTCGTAACTAGTGATATCACAAATGTAAATTTATCGTAACTGGTGATATCACTAATGTAACGTTATCGTAACTAGTGATATCACAAATGTAACTTTATCGTAACTCGTGATATCACAAATGTAACTTTTCTCGTAACAAGTGATATCACAAATGTAACTTTGTCGTAACTAGTGATATCACAAATGCAACTTTTGTCGTAACTAGTGATATCACAAATGTAAATTTATCGTAACTGGTGATATCACTAATGTAACGTTATCGTAACTAGTGATATCACAAATGTAACTTTTGTAGTAACTAGTGATATCACAAATGTAACTTTTGTAGTAACTAGTGATATCACAAATGTAACTTAATCATAACTCGTGATATCACAAATGTAACTTTTCTCGTAACAAGTGATATCACAAATGTAACTTTTGTCGTAACTAGTGATATCACAAATGCAACTTTGTCGTAACTAGTGATATCACAAATGTAAATTTATCGTAACTGGTGATATCACTAATGTAACGTTATCGTAACTAGTGATATCACAAATGTAACTTTTGTAGTAACTAGTGATATCACAAATGTAACTTTTGTAGTAACTAGTGATATCACAAATGTAAATTTATTGTAACTGGTGATATCACAAATGTAACTTTATCGTAACTAGTGATATCACAAATATTAAACATTTTATTTAAACGATACGTGAAATTTAATAATTTAAAATGATTTATTTAAAAAACTGAAGTTAGTACGACGTAATGTAACTTTACCAGAAATATAAGCATAACCTTGGTGTGTAATGTAACTTTACCAGAAATATAAGCATAACCTTGGTATGTGATGTAACTTTACCAGAAATATAAGTATAACCTTGGTGTGTAATGTAACTTTACCAGAAATATAAGTATAACCTTGGTGTGTAATGTAACTTTACCAGAAATATAAGTATAACCTTGATGTGTAATGTAACTTTACCAGAAATATAAGTATAACCTTGGTGTGTAATGTAACTTTACCAGAAATATAAGTATAACCTTGGTGTGTAATGTAACTTTACCAGAAATATAAGTATAACCTTGTGTGTAATGTAACTTTACCAGAAATATAAGTATAACCTTGGTGTGTAATGTAACTTTACCAGAAATATAAGTATAACCTTGGTGTGTAATGTAACTTTACCAGAAATATAAGTATAACCTTGGTGTGTAATGTAACTTTACCAGAAATATAAGTATAACCTTGGTGTGTAATGTAACTTTACCAGAAATATAAGTATAACCTTGGTGTGTAATGTAACTTTACCAGAAATATAAGTATAACCTTGGTGTGTAATGTAACTTTACCAGAAATATAAGTATAACCTTGGTGTGTAATGTAACTTTACCAGAAATATAAGTATGACCTTGAGGTGTAATGTAACTTTACCAGAAATATAAGTATAACCTTGAGGTGTAATGTAACTTTACCAGAAATATAAGTATAACCTTGGTGTGTAATGTAACTTTACCAGAAATATAAGTATAACCTTGGTGTGTAATGTAACTTTACCAGAAATATAAGTATGATCTTGGTGTGTAATGTAACTTTACCAGAAATATAAGTATAACCTTGGTGTGTAATGTAACTTTACCAGAAATGTAAGTATAACCTTGGTGTTTAATGTAACTTTACCAGAAATATAAGTATGACCTTGAGGTGTAATGTAACTTTACCAGAAATATAAGTATAACCTTGAGGTGTAATGTAACTTTACCAGAAATATAAGTATAACCTTGGTGTGTAATGTAACTTTACCAGAAATATAAGTATAACCTTGGTGTGTAATGTAACTTTACCAGAAATATAAGTATAACCTTGGTGTGTAATGTAACTTTACCAGAAATATAAGTATGACCTTGAGGTGTAATGTAACTTTACCAGAAATATAAGTATAACCTTGAGGTGTAATGTAACTTTACCAGAAATATAAGTATAACCTTGGTGTGTAATGTAACTTTACCAGAAATATAAGTATAACCTTGGTGTGTAATGTAACTTTACCAGAAATATAAGCATAACCTTGGTATGTGATGTAACTTTACCAGAAATATAAGTATAACCTTGGTATGTGATGTAACTTTACCAGAAATATAAGTATAACCTTGGTGTGTAATGTAACTTTACCAGAAATATAAGTATAACCTTGGTGTGTAATGTAACTTTACCAGAAATATAAGTATAACCTTGGTGTGTAATGTAACTTTACCAGAAATATAAGTATAACCTTGGTATGTAATGTAACTTTACCAGAAATATAAGTATAATCTTGGTGTGTAATGTAACTTTACCAGAAATATAAGTATAACCTTGGTGTGTAATGTAACTTTACCAGAAATATAAGTATAACCTTGGTATGTGATGTAACTTTACCAGAAATATAAGTATAACCTTGGTGTGTAATGTAACTTTACCAGAAATATAAGTATAACCTTGGTGTGTAATGTAACTTTACCAGAAATATAAGCATAACCTTGGTATGTGATGTAACTTTACCAGAAATGTAAGTATAATCTTGGTGTGTAATGTAACTTTACCAGAAATATAAGTATAACCTTGGTGTGTAATGTAACTTTACCAGAAATATAAGTATAATCTTGGTGTGTAATGTAACTTTACCAGAAATATAAGTATAATCTTGGTGTTTAATGTAACTTTACCAGAAATATAAATCTAACCTTGGTGTGTAATGTAACTTTACCAGAAATATAAGTATAATCTTGGTGTTTAATGTAACTTTACCAGAAATATAAATCTAACCTTGGTGTGTAATATAACATTACCAGAAATATAAATCTAACCTTGGTGTTTAATGTAACTTTAACAGAGATATAAATCTAACCTTGATATGTAATGTAACTTTACCAGAAATATAAGTTTAACTTTCGTGTGTGATGTAACTTTATCAGAAATATAAGTATAACCTTGGTGTGTAATATAACTTTACCAGAAATATAAATCTAACCTTGTTGTGTAATGTAACTTTACCAGAAATATAAGTATAACCTTGGAGTGTAATGTAACTTTACCAAAAATATAAGTATAACCTTGGTGTGTAATGTAACTTTACCAAAAATATAAGTATAACCTTGGAGTGTAATGTAACTTTACCAGAAATATAAGTATAACCTTGGAGTGTAATGTAACTTTACCAGAAATATAAGTATAACCTTGGAGTGTAATGTAACTTTACCAAAAATATAAGTATAACCTTGGTGTGTAATGTAACTTTACCAGAAATATAAGTATGACCTTGATGTGTAATGTAACTTTACCAGAAATATAAATCTAACCTTGGTGTGTAATGTAACTTTACCAGAAATATAAGTATAACCTTGGTGTGTAATGTAACTTTACCAAAAATATAAGTATAACCTTGGTGTGTAATGTAACTTTACCAAAAATATAAGTATAACCTTGGTGTGTAATGTAACTTTACCAGAAATATAAGTATAACCTTGGAGTGTAATGTAACTTTACCAGAAATATAAGTATAACCTTGGTGTGTAATGTAACTTTACCAGAAATATAAGTATAACCTTGGTGTGTAATGTAACTTTACCAGAAATATAAGTATAACCTTGGTGTGTAATGTAACTTTACCAGAAATATAAGTATAACGTTGGTGTGTAATGTAACTTTACCAGAAATATAAGTATAACCTTGGTGTGTAATGTAACTTTACCAGAAATATAAGTATAACCTTGGTGTGTAATGTAACTTTACCAAAAATATAAGTATAACCTTGGTGTGTAATGTAACTTTACCAGAAATATAAGTATAACCTTGGTGTGTAATGTAACTTTACCAGAAATATAAATCTAACCTTGGTGTGTAATGTAACTTTACCAGAAATATAAGTATAACCTTGGTGTGTAATGTAACTTTACCAGAAATATAAGTGGTTGTGTGGTTTTCTTTTAGCAAAGCCAAAAGGCTATCTGCTCAGCCCACATAGGGGAATCGAACCCCTGATTTTAGCGTTGTAAATCCGGAGACATACCGCTGTACTAGCGGGGGTAACCAGAAATATAAGTATAACCTTGGTGTGTAATGTAACTTTACCAGAAATATAAATCTAACCTTGAATGCGATTGTTCATTTTTTGTTGTTAAACGCAAAGCTGCACAATGGGCTAACAGTCCACTGCCCTCTAATGATATAAAAACTCCTGGGAACTTTTTATTTTGGGCAATCAAAGTAAGACAGTCAGAATATTTTGCTAGCCTGTATCATGGATAATAATATCATTCTATGCCAGTTCTTAAGATATATTTTGCATAATGAAGTAAAACAAGGCTATTACAGTTTATTAAAGTATTGTTGCATAGTAACGTAATATCAATATCATACTTTGTTTAAAAATACATGTATTAACATTAATAATGTTGTAATTCTGTACTAATTGATAATACTAATAATGTATCGTCAATCAGACGTTTCAAGCATCTAGTTCTTAGCTAGTCTTTTAAATGTTTTCAATCTCTGATAGCATTAAAATTCTATCGCGAGCGGGACGAATGGGGATATAATTATTCCTGAACACCCAAGTCGGGAAGTTCATCTTCCTTTAAAATCTAAATACCTGCCACGGAATTTTCGTTTTTCGTATTTTCGTTATCTAAACAAAATGAAATTGACTCCAGGCATCGGAAGTTTAAGATTTTATGGCGGGTAAAACAGTTTCCAACTTTTGTCATCACTGGATGACAATATGTGTGCACGTGTTTGTTTTACAGCATTGGAAGTATGTTTGTTTGTTTTTAATTTTGCGCAAAACCACACGAGAGCTATCTGCGCTAGCACTCCCTAATTTAGCGATAAATCTCGAGGGAAGGAGCATGTTTAGCGCGACGGAGAATCGAACCCGCGACCTTCAGATTAGAGTGGAGTGCCTTAACCACCTGGCCATGATAATGATGTATACTAAAGCAACACGGAAGTGACGTAATTTAATAAACAGCGAGAGTAATAACCCGCTATGTTTATAGTAATTTAATTACAATAAGTTTTGTATTGTAATTTTAATATTGTACTGATCAGTACAATAATTGTATTGTAATATTATTGGGAAGAAGCTACAAAATGTAAATGATTATCCTTTGGAAACTTGTGGTCATTAACGTGTTCTAAGTAAGTCGCGAGCTACATTAGATGCAAAAACGCCAATCGTTCAACATGATAGTGAACTGCTCGAATACATGGCTGAAAGCTTTTCCGTTCGTAACCGCACACAAGTTTGATATCAACAGAACTCGGAATAGTTCAGTCCACTCTGTTCTGACATAACATGAATTCTGATACGCGATCGAAACTGGGTCTGTGAGATAAGAAAACTGTCAACTGTATGGAAGAGCATTGACCACGAGGATGCTATTCAGCAAGTCTATGGGGCGTCAGCGTGATTGACTGTCATGTTTACGTTGAGGGCGAAGAATAAAGAAGGAAAGAATGTCAGATCCCGACTCATCTCTGACTCGTTTCTATCCACGAGTTCTGATGCTTGCCAGAGAAGCCAACATCAAATGTTTTCAGCTACTTAGATATAGACAGGCACAATGTTTGCTTTTACTTATAATTCGCCGTGCTTTATTGAGACTTTAGACGTGAAGGATGATGTTCGCCTATTTTTAAGTGGATACAAATCAATGTGTATGTAGGAAGTACTTTAGATGGTCCAGCTCTGTTGCGAAATGTGATTTATTTCTTATGAGCGTATTTAATGACCTTCTATTATATGCCGGCTTTACGGCCCTTGGGTTTGAAGAAAGGCGATAGGAATTGTTAATCTTAAAAAAAAAAAACTGCATATTTTACTTCGTTAAGCAACATAATTATTTGTATTTGACTTCCTATTTAAAAAGTAAGTCAGTTTGTTAGAAAATATTAATTCTAAGAAACTCGTTTAATCAATATACGACACGTCTACAGAAACTCGTTTAATCAATATACGATACGTCTACATGTGTGTGTGTGTGTATGTAGATTTACTTGAATGCAGAGGGTTGAGTACATTGTATTAAAACAATTTCATATATGTAAATCAGCAAGTCACCCGACAACCACAGATGATATAAAGTAGCAATGGAACGGAATGTATCAAAACTACATTTTGACATTGTTTGATGTTGAGTTGATGATGTTATACCATTAAAAATTAATCATTTTTTGGAAGAGTATGTAACATCCTTTCTCGACGTAAAATATTCAAACCCAGAACATAAAGATATATTCGTATTAGGGTATTAGAATTTCCAAGATGAAGATGTTATATATACTTAATGACATTGAAAAACAAAGGAATGTGTATCAATATGGGCGAAGAGGATCATCCATAAAAAGACTTGCGACAAGTCGTAATCTAGCCGTAATAAGCAAAGTGCGGCGTTTTAGATGGGTGGGTAACAACGAACACAAATTTCAATGGTAAAAGTCATCCATGTGACACCGAGCAACAGGACATAATATAATTAAGTAGGATATCCGTCTGGAAAAGCAACATCTGCTTCCACGACATATCCGTTCAACTATCGGATATCTCAACCAAATGGAGAATGGAACAAGCATTCTCATTATTCCATATAAAGCCACACAGATCAAGTCACTCGATGCAGAACCTGTGGATTTAAGTGCACACTGATCAAGTCCATCGATGAAGAACTTGTGAATTTAAGTGCACACTGACCAAGTCACTCGATGCAGATCCTGTGGATTTAAGTGCACACTGATCAAGTCACCAGTGAATTTAAGTGCACACTGATCAAGTCACTCGATGCAGAACCTGTGGATTTAAGTGCACACTGATCAAGTCACTCGATGCAGATCCTGTGGATTTAAGTGCACACTGATCAAGTCACTTGATGCAGAACCTGTGAATTTAAGTGCACACTGATCAAGCCACTCGAATGCGAACCTATGGATTTAAGTTCACACTGATCAAGTCACTCGATGCAGAACCTGTGGATTTAAGTGCGATCCGAGTGTTTGAAAATAGCGTTTGGAAACCGCCATTTTGTACATTTAGCTGGAATATAAAGACGGTTTGAAGGAATAGTGTGGAGAATAAAAGCCTTACGAAGTGACATATTGGAATGGAAGTTAGGCTGCAGAGTTATTGTCAAAATGCACGGTTGACAGACAGAACACGACCGGATGTGGCAACTTTGATCTAAACGACATTGTGAGGACCTTAAAACGTTTTAATATAACGTATTCAAGCTTTTCGTACATCAACAGTCAAACGTATCCCTTCATACATAAGATGACAGACAGTTGTTAACTTTCGTCGCTAGTTTTATCTGATGTTTTAGTGAGAACATTTTTTTAGTTTTATATCTTAGTCGATGTTCTTCTTAAAACGCATATGGATTTTTAACTGGAAGGCATTTGGAAACCCCTTTAAAGCACGCTTGAAGCTATAACCAATCATGTCAAGCTCTGTTTGAAAACAAAAAGCATTGTGCTTAATGGCTAATGTGATTTTCCGACATAAAAGCAAAAACTAAAATGTAAAACGAGAAATAGCTTCTGTTACCGTCATACACCAATATAATATCGAAATTCACTGCGCGGACGTAATCTCAAATAAAACTATAAACTGTAGCTCTTTATAATAGAAATATACAGTAAATTGTTCGATTTCGAACGTTATGAGCTTCCAGTTACAACTTAAATACTGTTTTTTAATTTGTTTTGTTTGTTGTTGTTTTTTAATCAAGAAATCTGACATTTTATTGGAACCGAAAATAGGAATGCGTTAAAGTAATCTGTTTGTTTGTTTGTTTTTTGAAATTTCGCGTAAAGCTACACGAGGGCTATCTGCGCCAGCCGTCCATACTTTTGCAGTGTAGGACTAGACGGAAAGCAGCTAGTGATCACCACCCACCTCTTACTCTTGGGCTACTCTTTTACCAACGAATAGTGGGATTGACCGTCATATAATAACGCTCCCACAGCTAAAAAGGCAGGCATTTTTAGTGTGAAGGGAATTCGAACCCGCGATCCTTGCATTATGAGTCGAGTGCCTTAATCACCGGGGCATGCCGGGCTCTAAAACAATCTAAACGTGATAACTTATCATAAACTCATTCTGTGTGTATGTCTGGAATAAATGATGAAACAATTTCAAACTGTAAATAAATACTGAGTTCCAATATTTGTTAACCCTTATAAGGATTACTTGTGAAAATGTGTTGTTTTTTTCTTTAAAGAAACAACGCCACCGCATTGGGTTATTCACTGTGTCCACCACTAAGAATGGAATCCCAAATTTTAGTGTTGAAAGTCCATAGACTTACAACTGTTTCACTGAGGGATATTGTTTAAACAATCCTTTAAACGCTGGTTTAATTACGGTTTCACTAAATTAATTCGGCACTGATACTTCGATACTTAATTATTAATTCTTGTAATATAAAGTTAAACACTGATTTTGACACTAACTCGTTATCCGTGTAACATAAAGTTAAATACTGGTTTATTAAATTTTCAAAACTTGGTAACAACAAGTACTGATTTTCATCACATACACCTTAATTATATTTATCAGGTGTTTGCTAACCCTAAGTTAAATACTAATATTCATCACCTACTTGCTAACCCTCGTAACTCTAAATTATATGGCCCGTCATGGCCAGGCGTGTTAAGGCATGCGACTCGTAATCTAAGGGTCGCGGGTTAGAATCCCCTTCACACTAAAAATGCCTGCCTTTTTAGCTGTGGGAGCGTTATTATATGACGGTCAATCCCACTATTCGTTGGTAAAAGAGTAGCCCAAGAGTAAGAGGTGGGTGGTGATGACTAGCTGCCTTCCCTCTAGTCTTACACTGCTAAATTAGGGATGGCTAGCACAGATAGCCCTCGAGTAGCTTTGTGCGAATTTCAAAACCAAACAAACTAAATTATATGCTGATGTTTCAACACTTTCTTTATGATCGTTGGAAATACGTTCGTACGCATTTAATAAAAGTTTGATTTGATTGTATATTTTTATTATTCATAATTAAAAGGAAAATTAAAATTAAGTTTTTTTTTATGTTACGTGAACAACGTAATTCAATTCAAAAGTTTCGATAAGAAAGAAGAAAAAAAATGTGCGGGAATTATTTGTGTCGCTGCACAAATTTCATATAACATAAAATATATAATTATAATTCTATTACGAGTTGATAATAATAATTTGAATAAAAATGCCTGTCACAAGCCTTAAAATGCAAAAAAAAAAAAAAATGTACAATGAACCGTTTCAAAATCATTTCTTGACTGGTGATCATATTTTGTGACACTTTATTTTCTTTATATTATTTCGAAATTCTCTTATGTTTATGATTTATTTTATGACTGTTTTACTTCGTACAATTTGTAAAGGTATTTTATTTTCGTATAATAACTTCTTAAAGTTTTTCACCACTAGATAGCACCACCACACTAAACTAAGAATTTGCAGACGAGAACAGAAACGATTGTTTGTTTTTCGTGTTTTTGAATTTCACGCAAAGCTACTCGAGGGCTATCTGTGCTAGCCGTCCCTAATTTAGTTGTGTAAGACTAGACGGAAGGCAACTAGTCATCACCACCGACCGCCAACTCTTGGACTACTCTTTTACCAACGAATAGTGGGACTGTTTTATTCTACTGTTACAATTGGAATGTTTATTTTGTATAACGTATTTATAGTTTATTATTATCTACAGCAATCAATAAAGTTGAATTTTCAACAAACTTCCGTCGTCGTAATGCAAGTTCGCAACGTAATCGATAGCAGATCAAAGACTATTTATGTCAGAAACATACTTAGTAATAATTACCGTCTGGATGAAACAGATGTTATTGGAATAATGTTTCTAGAGGAGTTTATATACGTATACTTATAGAAATTATTCGTTACGTAGCTATGGAGATGTATCTAGCAGGCCTGGTAAACATCTATTTTACTATCAGGTACAGAAAATACCGAACTGCATATTAACATAATATTTAAATAAATAAAAAATAAGTAAAATATATTTTTCCATCTCTAACTTTTTTTTTTTTCATGTAATAACGTCCTTGCATATTTGTTGCCCAAAATACATCAAATACTTTTCTATCAGACTAAATCATCTGACATTACTCGCTGGGAACAAACTGTCTTGCTTCTCGTGTACTGAGCAGAAAGACGGCTCTAAACACTTACAGGTTAATTTATATTTTAAACCATTTAGCAATGGACGTTAAATAATGTGGAATTATAACAGTTAATATTAACTTCACAATAAAACAACAGAACTACTATAATCAACAGATTGTAAAACAAGTTCAGTATTTATCCTTACGGTTCAAACAATTGCCTCCACAGAACCACTATAATCAGTAGATTGTAAAATAAGTTCAGTATTTATCCTTACGGTTCAAACAATTGCCTCTACAGAACCACTATAATCAACAGATTGTAAAATAAGTTCAGTATTCATCCTTACGGTTCAAACAATTGCTCCACAGAGCCACTATAATCAACAGATTGTAAAATAAGTTCAGTATTTATCCTTACGGTTCAAACAATTGCTTCCACAGAACCACTATAATCAACAGATTGTAAAATAAGTTCAGTATTTATTCTTACGGTTTAAACAATTGTTTCCACAGAACAATTTTAACCCAAATGTATAATACAACAAATGCAGTATTTCTCTCTACGGTTTAAATTGTATCCCCAGAACCATTGTAATCAACAAACTGTACAATAAATTTAATATTTTTCCCCAATTATTTGTGTAAAACGTTTACCATAAAAAAATAAAATGCTTTCGGAACGTACGAACAGAGGTTTAAGTATGCTACTCGGCAATTCATGGAACTGGCTGTACTTACATGTAAAATATGGCCATCTATTAATTCTCGGCCTTCCAAGAACTGATATGTTGATTTGGCAAAAACTGGCCAATTTAATATTTTCTCAAACATTCAATTTGCGTAGCTTCCTATCAAACCTACCGAACCAAAGTTTTGTGCAATGTGGCGCCATCTATTAATTTAATTTTATACTGCCTAAGTAAAATGTTATATGTTATTTAAAGTAGCATTAATAAGATACACACTGCTAAATTAGTCGTTATGAATATTGTTTATTGTGTCTTTAGAATGAACTTTGTTTATATTGTTGTGATGAAGTTTGTTCACAAAAACTTAGAACTGATTACATTAGAAATGTAAAAATATTATGAGTGTATGTTCGTGATTTCTTCATCACTAAATAAATATGCCAAATTTTAGGGTTGTTTTTTTATCTCCATTCTCGGATAAAGTTCGTAAAGTGAAGCGATACTTGTACGCTTTAGAATAGATTTTAACTTACCATAAAAAAATTTTGATGATTGAGCTGACCACTTCAGGAGACGCAAGCCACAATTATTTAAATTAAATAAGAAAACGTCTCCTTTTTCGGGGTGTTTTTTTTTATCTCCTTTCTCGGACGAAAGCCACAAAACAAAATACTTTATTTTTACTGCCAAACAGTTACCACACGAAAATTACGATAACTTAGGCAGCGAAACCTGGTAATATTTGTTGTTTTTTTTTTTATTTTCGCGCATAGCTAAGTGAGGGCTATCTGCCCCAGCTGTCCCTGCTTTAGCAGTGTAAGATTAGAAAAGAGGCATTACTATCTACCGCTCACTCTAGGGCTACTCTTTTAACAACTTATGGTGGGATTGAACGTTACATTAAAACGCCCCTACGACTGAAAGAGCGAATATGTTTGGTGTAACGAGGATTCGAATCCGCGACTCTGAGGTTACGAGTCAAGCGCCCTAACCATCTGGCCATTTCAGAGTCTCCCTGGAATTGCAAGTAAAAATTATACAAATAAAGAGTAAAAATGTGTTTTTTTGTGATGACGAGAAACCAACTTGAAGTAAAAAAATGTATCTCAAGATGGCTGGTATAGGTATTAAATCTTTAATTAAAATGAAGTATAGAACCAAGTTTCGACTTTCTTAGGGCATCTTTAGGTTAACAAAAAGAATTCTTCGAAACTTTCTCAGGTCATCTTTAGGTTAACAAAAAGAATTTTTCGAAACTTTCTTAGGTCATCTTTAGGTTAACAAAAAGAATTCTTCGAAACTTTCTTAGGTCATCTTTAGGTTAACAAAAAGAATTCTTCGAAACTTTCTTAGGTCATCTTTAGGTTAACAAAAAGAATTTTTCGAAACTTTCTTAGGTCATCTTTAGGTTAACAAAAAGAATTTTTCGAAACTTTCTTAGGTCATCTTTAGGTTAACAAAAAGAATTCTTCGAAACTTTCTTAGGTCATCTATAGGTTAACAAAAATAATTTTTCGAAACTTTCTCAGGTCATCTTTAGATTAACAAAAAGAATTTTTCGAAACTTTCTCAGGTCATCTTTAGGTTAACAAAAAGAATTCTTCGAAATTTTCTTAGGTCATCTTTAGGTTAACAAAAAGAATTTTTCGAAACTTTCTTAGGTTATCTTTAGGTTAACAAAAAGAATTCTTCGAAACTTTCTCAGGTCATCTTTAGGTTAACAAAAAGAATTCTTCGAAATTTTCTTAGGTCATCTTTAGGTTAACAAAAAGAATTCTTCGAAACTTTCTTAGGTCATCTTTAGGTTAACAAAAAGAATTTTTCGAAACTTTCTTAGGTCATCTTTAGGTTAACAAAAAGAATTTTTCGAAACTTTCTTAGGTCATCTTTAGGTTAACAAAAAGAATTCTTCGAAACTTTCTCAGGTCATCTTTCGGTTAACAAAAAGAATTTTTTTTTATTTCAGAGGTTTCTAATTCACCTCCTTCAACAAACATTTGAAAAAAAATAGCCCACGTAACCCGTCAAACAGTTTCCAGTTGCCATACAAAAATAACTATAATAGAACCAGCGAACTGTAAAAGATGAATGGTAACACAGACACACACTTGATTCATCATCGTTATAATAAGATAATTTTTAGGATTTATATAAAAACCATGATCATAACTCTTTCTGCCAGAACAATCAATCTTTGTAAAAGGCTTAATATAAATTAAGTTTGACGTTTTTCATCAAATGGGGATACATTCAACATGTCGTAGGTTTTTCTTTATTTGCTGTTCAGTTATTGCTCTTAATGTAACTTGATTATTAGACACGATTATTAGTTTTTCTCTCCACTTTGACGTCCGGAATGCTAATTAACTTGGAAAGGTTTTCGTATTTAGGATTTCATACATGCATCTGCTATATAAAGGATAGATATGATTTGTCTACCGTGAGTTTCTCTTAAGCATGTGAGCTCTTTGGATGAGCAGTAAAAAAGAAATCACCAAATATATAAAGTTTCAACTTAGGCCTATCAATAAAAGATTTTATATAGGTTGTTATAAAGAACCTTTACCTATCGTTAGTAAATTACCAGTAGGAAAAGACTGAGCAAAAACTAAAATTGAGATTTTTAGAAGTTTTTAGACGAATAAAATATGTCAGCTTATAAACAACAAAACTCCAACAAACACTCACTCAGAGGTAAAACAATAATTAGTTTTTATTTTCATCTAATGTTTCACTTCGTTGTTATTGTTATTTTACATGTTATTTATGGAGCATCTTTATCATGAGGCCTAGCATGGCCAAGTGGGTTAAGACGTTCGACTCGTAATCCGAGGGTCGCGGGTTCGAATCTCCATCACACCAAACATGCTCGCCATTTCAGCCGTGGGGGCGTTATTATGTCACGGTCAATCCCACTATTCGTTGATAAAAGAGTAGCCCAAGATGTGGTGGTAGGTGGTGATGACTAGCTGCCTTCCCTCTAGTCTTACAATAGTAAATTAGGGACTGCTAGCGCAGATAGTCCTTGAGTAGCTGTACGCGAAATTCAAAAAACAAACAATCTTTATCATGGCGGGATTTGTTGTATTCAGTTTTTCAACGGGTTTTATTTATAAAGTTCGCTACTTTTCCTTCTTGGCAATATGGAAGATCCACATATATATCGAACTTTCCTTCTTCACACATCGGAAATATATTATTAACAGAAACAAGGATTTCTCTCGATTACGTATAGTAGAGAAACTAGAAACTATTGTCCGAGAAATTAGTGAAACGACGTCATTTTGGATCTGACGTATCAGATATGCAAAATACTTCCTTAATGAATCCTCTGATCCTTTGAACGCAGAGAAAGATAAGGTTTATTTATACGAGCACTGTAACTGTTTTGTCCACCCAAAGGACTCGTTTGATCAGTAATCACAGTTCTAGTGATAAACTTGAATTTATTCCACACTCTGATTGGACAGTTACACTTATTCATTCTCTTATCGGCCACATATTTCACGCTGAAGATAAATCTTGTCTGATTTGTTCAGAATGACTTCCATTTCCTTCGTTACATTGAAAACTCGACTACTTTATGGGATCGCATACAGTCACTGGCAGTGGACACTGAACAACATTACATATAAAGGTTCAAATACAGAGTCGCTAACAGTGGACACTGAACACCATTATTTATAAAGTTTCAAATACAAAGTCAATTCCAGAAAACACTGAACACCATTATTTATAAAGGTTGAAATACAGAGTCACTTACAGTGGACACCACCATTATTTATAAAGATTGAAATACAGAGGCACTTCCAGAAAACACTGAACACAATTATTTATAAAGGTTGCAATACAGAGTCAATTCCAGAAAACACTGAACACCATTATTTATAAAGATCGAAATACAGAGTAACTTCCAGAAGACACTGAACACCGTTATTTATAAACATTGAAATACAGTCACTTACAGAAAACACCGAACACCATTATTTATAAAGATTGAAATATACAGTAACTTACAGTGGACACCGAACACCATTATTTATAAAGATTGAAATACAGAGTCATTTACAGTGAACACTGAACACCATTATTTATAAAGGTTAAAATACAGAATCAATTCCAGTGGACACTGAACACCATTATTTATAAAGATTGAAATACAGAATCACTTCCAGTGTAAGTGACTCTGTATTTCAATCTTTATAAATAATGGTGTTCAGTGTCCACTGTAAGTTAATTTGTATTTCTATCTTTATAAATAATGGTACTCAGTGTCCACTGGAATTGACTCTGTATTTTAACCTCTGCAAATAATGGTATTCAGTGTCCACTGGAAGTGACTCTGTATTTCAGTCTTTATAAATAATGGTGTTCAGTGTCTACTGGAATTGACTCTGTATTTCAACTTTTATAAATAATGGTGTTCAGTGACTTCTGGAAGTGCCTCTGTATTTCAATCTTTATAACTAATGGTGTTTAGTGTCCACTGTAAGTGACTCTGTATTTCGATCTTTATAAATAATGGTGTTCAGTGTCTTCTGGAAGTTACTCTGTATTTCAATTTTTATAAATAATGGTGTTCAATGTCCTCTGGAATTGACTCTGTATTTCAACCTCAATAAATAATGGTGTTCAATGACCACTGGAAGTAACTTTGTATATCAATCTTTATAAATAATGGTGTTCAGTGTCCACTCTAAGTTACTGTGTATTTCTATCTTCAAAAATAATGGTGTTCAGTGTCCACTGTAAGTAACTCTGTATTTCAATCTTTATAAATAATGGTGTTCAGTATCCAATTGAATTGACTCTGTATTAGAATCTTTATAAATAATGGTGTTCAGTATCCAATTGAATTGACTCTGTATTAGAATCTTTATAAATAATGGTGTTCGCTGTCCACTGTAAGTTACTGTGTATTTCAATCTTTATAAATAATGGTGTTCGGTGTTTTGTGTAAGTGACTCTGTACTTCAATCTTTATAAATAATGGTGTTCATTGTCTTCTAGAAGTGACTCTGTATTTCAATCTTTATAAATAATGGTGTTCAGTGTCTACTGTAAGTGACTCTGTATTTCAATCTTTATAAATAATGGTGTTCAGTGTCTTCTAGAAGTGACTCTGTATTTCAAGTTTTATAAATAATGGTGTTCAGTGTCCACTGTAAGTGACTCTGTATTTCAATCTTTATAAATAATGGTGTTTAGTGTCCACCGTAAGTAACTCTGTATTGTAATCTTTATAAATAATGGTGTTTAGTGTCCACCGTAAGTAACTCTGTATTGCAATCTTTATAAATAATGGTGTTCAGTGTCTCCTGGAAGTGATTCTGTATTTCAATATTTATAAATAATGGTGTTCAGTGTCTCCTGGAAGTGACTCTGTATTTCAATATTTATAAATAATGGTGTTCAGTGTCCACTTGAATTTATTTATAAAGGTTGAAATACACAGTCACTTCCACAAGACACTGAACACCATTATTTATAACGATTGAAATACAGAGTAACTTCCAGAAGACACTGAACACCATTATTTAGAAAGATTGAAATACAGAGTCACTTCCAGTGGACACTGAACACCATTATTTATAAAGATTGAAATACAGAGTCACTTCTAGAAGACAATGAACACCATTATTTATAAAGATTGAAGTACAGAGTCACTTACAGTGGACACTGAACACTATTATTTATAAAGATTAAAATACAGAGTTACTTACAGTGGACACTGAACACCATTATTTATAAAACTTGAAATACAGAGTCACTTCTAGAAGACACTGAACACCATTATTTATAAAGATTGAAATACAGAGTCACTTACAGTAGACACTGAACACCATTATTTATAAAGATTGAAGTACAGAGTCACTTACAGTGGACACTGAACACTATTATTTATAAAGATTAAAATACAGAGTTACTTACAGTGGACACTGAACACCATTATTTATAAAGATTGAAATACACAGTAACTTCCAGAAGACACTGAACACCATTATTTATAAAGATTGAAATACAGAGTCACTTACAGTGGACACTGAACACCATTATTTATAAAGATTGAAACATAGAGTCACTTACAGTGGACACTAAGCACTATTATTTATAAAGATTGAAACATAGAGTCACTTACAGTGGACACTAAGCACTATTATTCATAAAGATTGAAACATAGAGTCACTTACAGTGGACACTAAGCACTATTATTTATAAAGGTTAATATTATCTCGAGAACATAATAACTTTGATGGTTGATGCTCGCCCTCACAGAGTTTGATGATAAAAGTATTTTGTTTAATATTTTGTGATTTTTTTTCTGTACAGTAATCAAGCTGAATTGTTAGTTGGATTATTTTTTCATTGTAATATAGATATCCTATATTTGACAGTTCACATATAAGTTTCAATAAGAAATTATTGTGTCTTAAAAGTAAATAACACTTTCTTTTATCTCTTACATTGAAACAGATGTCACTCCGAATTTTAAAATCTATTTTATTTCAGTACCAATTGCATTTTGATTTCACAGTATTCTTATAATTCTTTTTTTTTTAAGTTTTAAAGTAATTTCATTTTAATAAAACTTAGGTTGATAATTTTACGTTATCTTAATTTAGTAGATTAAGTTTGCTCTTGGAGTTATCTTGTTGCAATATTAAGTAGTGAAATGTTTTAAGTTATGGTGTGTTTCCTATATATTTCTTAAGAAACTTCATTTCAGTGATAGTCAAAGTTCACGTTCCTATTTCGTCCTTTTTTAAAGAACTATTATAAAATTCTGTTTTTCTGTTGTTTCGTTACGTTCCACAGAGAACAGAGGGACCGGAAAATAGCGAGAACAGAACAGAATGTTCTTTGTAACTAAAGACGAGGAATGAAGGCGTTGTGAAGTTATCGTTCGTGGAATTTTTATGAACACCTGGACTGGAGGCAATGGAAATATTCTTGGGGAAAGTATTTGCTACACAAAAAAAAAGTGTTAGGTGTTTATCGTGAAGACCTGACAAAGAAGGCAGCACTTCTTGTGAAAATCATCTTTTGTAAAACGAGCGGAAAAATTGGCTTCTTTCTTGTTGTTTTTTTTAGCGCAAAGGTACACAGTGGGTTATGTGCAATACGTCCAGAGTTAGAAAAATGTAGGAGTTTACAGTTAAGAACGGTTCACAAAGAGAGCTGATATATACGTCATTTCAATCGAGCTATGAAACCTAAGAATTTATGTAGTCTACATAGTACTTAAAATAATTGTCTGTTCTTTTAATAGGGGCTTTTGCCATTCAGCATCGAACCGTACATTGAAAAACAATTCATCACGTAACTAAATTAAAACTACACATCCCTAAAACAGTTGCCTCTTGGTTTAACTACTGTCATTTTAGTAACGTATTAGATTGTTTGTTTCGTTTGTTTTTGAATTTCGCACAAAGCTACTCGAGGGCTATCTGCGCTAGCCGTCCCTAATTTAGCAGTGTATGACTAGAGGGAAGGCAGCTAGTCATCACCACCCACCGCCAACACTTGTGCTACTCTTTTACCAACGAATAGTGGGATTGACCGTCACATTATAACGTCCTCACGGCTGAAAGGGCGAGCATGTTTAGTGCGACCGGGATTTGAACCCGCGACCCTCGGATTATGAGTCGAATGTATTAGATTATCTCATTAGTAATACTAAGTAATTAAAGAGAAAAATATTTACTTGTTTTATATATAACAAGCAAACGTACCCGTCCCCAGTAACGAGAAACGTTTAAGTTAAACCATAAATTAAAGTTATTTCATAGACTTTTAAAAAGTTAATTGCCTTGTACTCTTGGTTTTACTCAGAGCTATAGTTCTGGGGTGATTCTACTGTGTAACACGAGAAGTACTCGTTAAGTGTTTCAGTCATACTAAAAGCCGTTCAACAGTAGCATACGGTAAATCTGCATTTTTATTGTTTAAGTTACGTCACGTCTTGAAATCTGAATGGTAGTGTTATTAATTCTTAACAATATAAAGTAAAATATCCTGCTCGTGAATAATATTTGACACCAATATTTTTTTTACCTATTCTTCCATCATTTCGTAAATGACTGTCGTCCACGAAGTGGACAAGGTTGACTAAAACAGCATGCTGGCTGAAGTTCCTAGTATTTTCTGTAAAACCATTTGTAGAAGTCGAGCAGATCATTTCATGTGGACAGTGGTCTCTCTGAAGGAACTCTTCCATGGCACGATCTCAAAGAACCGGGTTATTACCAATGGTTCCAATGAAAAGCCCCATGTAAACAGTTGGTTTCTCATTCGTTTACTGAACAGAACGTTCTTAGAGACATGAAAAATTAATACTCCTTTTAATATGATGTCATACCATAATGGACCCACAATTCTCACGGTTATGTTCATCTATGTTAACTCTGTGATACATTACTTTCAAAGTTGTTTTATAGTTTAACTTGATGGTTTATTAGTGAAGTCAAATCTTAGATTAGCTATGAAGTGTAATTGTGTTCAATTTTAAGTATTTCAAGCCTGATTATATTGACCCCAAATTCGACTGTTTTGTTGCAACGCTAGGTCAAGAGAATCCAAATTAGGGTCTTTTTTTACCACAAATTAACCTTTTTTTAATCTATTAAATGTAATTTAGATAGAAATAAGAATTCCAGATGAGTTTTGAAGGGCACATAAATTCCTCTGTGCCCTCTGGAAAATATTTTATCAAGCCCGTATGTTCGAGTAGTCTTTCCTACGTATGTCATCTTGTCATATAGTCACATGTTTATGGATTCCGTTTCACTTTCTAAACGTGGGAAGCAACACTTCGGCTCTCCTCAAAGCAACAGTACAACGCTAGGACACTCCAGTTCTTACTATACTGAGGTAAGTCTAGAATTATTCCATACTCAAGTACTTTCTGACACTTGATTCGACCATGATGATACAAAGTGTTCAAATAAATAAATTAAAAGTAGAGCAAAAATCATCGAATCATAATAGTGCATGGTTTCACAAACCTTCTAACTCAAGGTCCCTAGAACATTTTACATTCTGACTGAAGCGCCCTCTCATCGAACAGAGTACCTTAAGGGTTATGTATGTGTTGCGTACTTCTTCAACCCCATAACACTTCCCACATTGTCCTGGATCCCCATTTTGTGAACCTCCGATATAAAACATCCAACGAGAAATTCATTTATTGGAAAAGCCTGTGATTAGCATGAGCATTAGATGACTAGAAATAAATGTACTCGATAATAGGTAATTAGAAATGAATTTAGTCATTAATAGGTAATTAGAAATGAATTTAGTCAATAATAGGTAATTAGAAATGAATTTAGTCAATAATAGGTAATTAGAAATGAATTTAGTCAATAATAGATTACAAGAATGAACCTAATCAATAATAGATTACAAAAATGAACCTACTCAATAATAGATTACAAGAATGAACCTAATCAATTATAGATTACAAAAATGAACCTACTCAATAATATATTACAAGAATGAACCTACTCAATAATAGATTACAAGAATGAACCTAATCAATAATAGATTACAAGAATGAACCTACTCAATAATAGATTACAAAAATGAACCTAATCAATTATAGATTACAAAAATGAACCTACTCAATAATAGATTACAAGAATGAACCTACTCAATAATAGATTACAAGAATGAACCTAATCAATAATAGATTACAAGAATGAACCTAATCAATTATAGATTACAAAAATGAACCTACTCAATAATAGATTACAAGAATGAACCTAATCAATTATAGATTACAAAAATGAACCTACTCAATAATAGATTACAAGAATGAACCTAATCAATTATAAGTTACAAAAATGAACCTACTCAATAATAGATTACAAGAATGAACCTACTAACAATAGATTACAAGAATGAACCTAATCAATAATAAATTACAAGAATGAACCTAATCAATTATAGATTACAAAAATGAACCTACTCAATAATAGATTACAAGAATGAACCTAATCAATTATAGATTACAAAAATGAACCTACTCAATAATAGATTACAAGAATGAACCTACTCAATAATAGATTACAAGAATGAACCTAATCAATAATAGATTACAAGAATGAACCTAATCAATTATAGATTACAAAAATGAACCTACTCAATAATAGATGACTAGAAATGAACCTAATCAATAATAGATGACTATAAATGAACCTACTCAATAATAGATGACTAGAAATGAACCTACTCAATAATAGATGACTAGAAATGAACCTAATCAATAATAGATGACTAGAAATGAACCTAATCAATAATAGATGACTAGAAATGAACCTAATCAATAATAGATGACTAGAAATGAACCTAATCAATAATAGATGATAAGAAATGAACCTAATCAATAATAGATGACTAGAAATGAACCTACTCAATCATCACTTCAGTGGCTCAACGATAAGCCTCGATATTTATAACGTCAAATATCAGGATTTGATACCCGCGGTGGTTACAATCCTTCGTGTAGCTTTCCACTAAGTTAGAAACAAATATTAAACATCATTTGAAAACAAATACTCCCTCTTTCAACGCTTCTAATAGGTTTGGTTGGTTTGCTTTCTGTTGTTAAGCTCAAAGCTAACAATAGGCTATACATGTTATGCCCACGGGTATCAAAATACGATTTTTTAATGATATATATTATATATTAAACCCCTATGGGAAAGAGGGGGAAATAGGCTGCGGGCAAAAATATCGCCTGTTTGTAACACTGAGAAACTCAAACAAACACCGAGTAGCAAATAATCTAATATCCATATTGCAATTCTTTTCTCTAGTTGATAAAGGGTAAGGACTTAAACTTGGTTACCAATAAAATTCTAGAAAATTAAGACAAAAAAAAAGTTTGTCCTACATGTAATGACTAAGTTAATCTGATAGACGTTACTTTATTAGTTCAGATAATCTAATTAGAATACAGAACCGAACGAAAGTACTGCTGTGTGGAAAGTGAAGAAAAACGCCCGATCTTATCTGATTAGAGCAATAAATGTCACAGAGACAAAACTTTCATTTCTTGAGGGAAGAGAGTATCACAGAAACAAATAAACATGATTTGTAAGTTTAGAAACTCAGATCGTTGTGATGAGGAAAGAGAGACTGGTAAGTATTTCACGTCTACTTCCACACGTTATTAAGTTCGTAGGACAAAAACATCGGAGGTACGCTCGGAGTGGTGTCACATTATGCACAGAATATCTTCAGTTGTCCAGTACCACACGTTCTGAGAAAGAACACATAGCTAAAAGAGTTGAGTTTCTGCCATCAGCTGGACGCGAACATGAATAACACGAATACAAATCAATATCTGATTAGTTATATTTTACTGCAAAGTTTCAGTAAAACAATTCAGTAAAACAATCTGCATCAGTCTGCTCAGTGGTGGTAGATTATTGCAGAAACCAAATATCTGATAGCGAGCAACACAAACAGCAGACACGACTACGAGACAAGTGAAACAGTAATGAAGAAAGATCTCAACAGATAAGAAAGTCAACAGAACTGGAAACATATTTATGATTATTTCCTTTCTTCACGACTTCCCATGCAGTAGACTAGTTTCCCCGAATTTACGGCTTGTAAGTACTGTTATGGAAAAATAGATTAGGTCTCTAAGTAACTCGTGACTCTGTACCTTTTCCACTGAAGTCACACGTTTTGGTGAAGAAAGAAAAAGTACAAATAAGTTACTAGCCCCCTCGGTGGGCTGAGCAGATAGCCCTTTGTGGCTTTGCTATACGAAAAACACACACACACACAAGTTACTAGCTTGTATTGGGCCTCTAAGTAACTCGTGACTGTGTACCTTTTCCACTGAAGTCACACGTTTTGGTGAAGAAAGAAAAAGTACAAATAAGTTACTAGCTAGTATTGGGCCTCTAAGTAACTCATGACTTTGTACCTTTTCCACTGAAGTCACACGTTTTGGTGAAGAAAGAAAAAGTACAAATAAGTTACTAGCTAGTATTGGGCCTCTAAGTAACTCATGACTTTGTACCTTTTCCACTGAAGTCACACGTTTTGGTGAAGAAAGAAAGAGTACAAATAAGTTACTAGCTAGTATTGGGCCTCTAAGTAACTCATGACTTTGTACCTTTTCCACTGAAGTCACACGTTTTGGTGAAGAAAGAAAAAGTACAAATAAGTTACTAGCTAGTGTTGGCCTCTAAGTAACTCATGACTTTGTACCTATTCCACTGAAGTCACACGTTTTGGTGAAGAAAGAAAAGTACAAATAAGTTACTAGCTAGTATTGGCCTCTAAGTAACTCATGACTTTGTACCTTTTCCACTGAAGTCACACGTTTTGGTGAAGAAAGAAAAAGTACAAATAAGTTACTAGCTAGTATTGAGCCTCTAAGTAACTCATGACTTTGTACCTTTTCCACTGAAGTCACACGTTTTGGTGAAGAAAGAAAAAGTACAAATAAGTTACTAGCTAGTCCTCAGAATAATTAATAATTAGTCATTAATGAATAATTAATTGTAACTATGTGCTATCAAAGCACATTAAGTATTTTAGGTTATCACTAATGATTACAGAACTATACTTTATTATTATTTTGAATCAAGCTGCCCCCCTCCCTACTACAGCGGTATGTCTCCGGATTTACAACGCTAAAATAAGGGGTTCAATTCCCCTGTGGGGGCTGTGCAGATAGCCGTATGTGGCTTTGTTATAAGAAACACAAATACAAAATACAAATGAATCAAGCACAAAGCAACACAAAGGGGTATCTGTGGTCGACCCACCACGACTATCGAAACCCAGATTTTAGCGGTGTGAGTATGCAAGGCTACCACTAGAGGGCTAGAACTAAATATCAAAGGCCTCGATGTTCAGAGCTTCTAAAGCGAATGTATAGAAAATTTGTTAAATTAAATATAAAGAAATAACATATTTTATACACTTGATATTAGAAATAGGTGGTGTTTGGTAAAACTCCATAATTACAAAATTGAGAGAAAAACAATTATGTCATCCGTTAACGACCAATTGTCCAGGCGGTTATGGAGCTCAACTCGCAATCTGTGGGTCGTGGGTTCGAATCCCGATCGTACCAAACATGCTCGCCCTTTCAGCAGTGGGCATGTTATAATGTTACAATCATTCTCAATGTTAGTTAATAAAAGAGTAGCCCAAGAGTTGGCGGTGGATGGTGATGACTAGCTGTCTTCCCTCTAGTCTTACACCGCTAAATTAGGGACGGCTAGCGCAGATAGCCCTCGTGTAGCTTTTCGCGAAAGTAAAAAACAAACAAACATTGTTGATTTCCATGGTTTCATCTGATGATACCTTTACTGACTAAACCAATGTCATCAATAAATGATGTATTTGTGAAAAGGACAATTGTTTTCGTTTTTTGTTTCTTCAACTCTGTAAATGATTTTAACTTTCAAGATATTCGGGAATTTTGATCCAATTTTTCATCATAAAATTTAGATTTCTATGTGTCCTATAAGTAAGTCCGGGATCTATGAACGTTGTTCATTTAACTTTTCACTCTTATTTCTTTGCTTCGTATCATACATGAATTGTTCGTTACAGAACATGTTATTATGTATCATACTGTATTCTAAAGACGGCTAGTATGGGTACTAAAACTTCAAGCTGAAAGTTACCTAAGAAGGCCTAAACGTTGTTGTTCTGTACTTTATTTTCTTAAAGAATGAATACCCGTACCAGCCATCATTAGAATACGTTTTAACTTCAAGTGGGTTTCTCATCATTATAAATTACGTACCATACGGACGTTGTTCCTCATGTAATCTTATTTTAAGAAATGTTCTACCACGTGTTATGATGGCGTTGTTCTTTATGGAATATTTTACCACGTACTGTTGTTCTTTATGAAATATTTTACCACGTACCATACTGGTGTTATTCTTTATGAAATATTTTACCACGTACCATACTGGTGTTATTCTTTATGGAATATTTTACCACATATTATAATGGTGTTGTTCTTTATGGAATATTTTACCACGTACTGTTGTTTTTCATGGAATATTTTACCACGTACCATACTGGTGTTGTTTTTTATGGAATATTTTACCACTTACCATACTAGTGTTATTCTTTATGGAATATTTTACCACGTACTGTTGTTCTTCATGGAATATTTTACTACGTGTTATGATGGTGTTGTTTTCATGAAATATATTAACATGTATCATGTTGGTGTTGTTCTTTAGGGAATGTATTATACCACGTGCCATGCTAACCATTTTGTATAGAATGTTTTTACCACGCATCGTGTTGATGTTGTTCGTTATGGAGTATTTTATAACGTACCACTGTGTTATTCTATGTAGGATATTTTACAACTTATCATGATTGGGTTGTTCCTTATAAAATAGGAATGTTCAATTTTATAACACTTATTACTTTACGCAAAAGCCTAATGAAAGATGGTGCTCGAAACGTGTTAAAAAAAGGAAAGAAAGGAGTTAATCTTTGGTTATGACTCCCTCTGTTGTTACAATTATAACGTAATGCGGATGTTTAACAAACTTTAAATATGGATTACCGGTGAATTACCTTGGCACGAATACAAAATAAACCAATGCACGTATTTGTATTACAATAAAATAATGTATAAATATATTCCAATTCTCATGTAAATCATGTCTTGAAATAATAAAAGATGCAGTGGAAATTAGCATTTCTATTTTGCCATCATGTACATTCCCCACTTTCCGAAAGTATTTATCATTTACCCTACCTTCGTTTAATAAAATGAACTTTCGGAAAGTTCTATTGAGAATATTGACTGATTTGGTTTGTTTTGAATTTCGCGCAAAGCTACACGAGGGCTATCTATGCTAGTCGTCCCTAATTTTCCAGTGTAAGACTAGAAGGAAGGCAGCTAGTCATAATCATCCACCGCCAACTCTTGGGCTACTCTTTACCAACGAATAGTAAAATTGACCATAACATCGTAACACCCCTCACGGTTGAAAGGGCGTGCATATGTGGTATGACGGGGATTCGAACCTGCGACCCTCAGATTACGAGTCGAGTGGCTTAGCTACCTGGCCAGAGGATATTGAACTGTGTATTCTTTATACCAGTATGTTTGTTTTCTTTATTGTTCAAGAAATATTTTTAAAACCAAAATAAAAAACATAACTTGATTCACCTCAATATTAAATCCACCCTTTACTATATAAGAACTGTTTAAAAATATATTGTTGTTGTTGGTTTTTAAAGCAAAGTCATATTATGTCCACCGCGAATGAATCAAACCCCAGATTTTAGCGTTGTAAGTCCGTAAACTTACTGCCATCTCACCAGGAGACACTTTATTTACTAATGACGTCTGGTATGTGAGCAAAAAAAAAACAAATTTTTTGGTTCTTCTTGGTTCATTGGCAAGTCTGAGAGCTCACATTGCTTAAAGGACTGGTTCAGATAAATATGGTGTGCACAGCACAAATAACCTTTTATGTAGCTTTGCCCTTAACAACAAACGAATGAATTTAGCGCAAAGATACTCGAGGTAAATCTACTCTAGCCGTTTCTACTTTTGTAGTGATAATAAACAGCTGGTCAACGCCACTCACTGCCAAATTTTTATAGGTTACTTTTTTATAAACAAAAAAATGAGATTGACCATTATAACGACTCCACAGCTGAATGGAAAGCATATTCGGGGACAGGATTGTAACCCGCGTCCCTCAGATTGCAAGTCAGGTGCCCTAACTATCAGGCCATCACTGAATGATAAATTGTGTTGTGTGTTAAATAAAGATTGCGTTTCTAGTGATATTATTTAAAACGTCAGGTCGAAAGATCAGAGAGCTGTAACTTTTCAATATGGCCTCTGTCTCGTAAATTAAACCTTATAGTTCTAATGTCTGTGTTTAGCATTTACCTTTGTCACATCGTTTAACATGCCACTCGACTCGTAATCAGAGGGTCGCAAGTTTAAGTCCCCGTCACATCAAATATGCTCATCTTTTCAAGGGTAGGGGTGTTATTAGGTGATGGTTAATCCTACTTCTCGTTGGTGGTGGATGATGACGACTAATTGCTTACTCTCTAGTCATACATCAATAAATTAGGGTAGGCTAGTGCAAATAGTTCTCGTGTAGCTAAGCTCGAAATTGAAAAAAAAACAAACAAACAAGACACTGAACCTACTCTGCCATCTATCGTTCATTAAAGACACTACGTTTTCAAAATTATTTATTTTAAGTTTGGAGATTTAGCGAATACAATTTTCACAGGAGAATCGAAATAAAAAGTATGATTGACCGGAAGCTTACTTCACAAAATGAATAGACAGACGTCAAGATATTTTCATATCTATAATTTAAAAGACAAATATGAATATACGTATCACTGATGTAAGATTTAAACACAGATTCACATCATGACATGGCGCCAATTACGTTGAAATTCTGGACTCATTTCACAGCTGGACATACTATAGACATCTAACGATAAAAACTAGCATTCTACCTGAGCCAACAATATTTTATTACAAACGTAGAACATAGTGCTAAACATTTTTTAAACTTTTATTTTCATATGTTTTACGATGTCATACAGGAGTTGCACAGTTTTAGCATGACGTTTAAATTGTACATAATTCGTCAAACTGCAAAGCAACAGTTAAGAAAATGAACAGTGTTTAGAACTCTTAAAATTAAATAATCCACTAATTATTTTTCCCACGTGATTACTGAATGGTTATAACACAACTATACGGTTAGTTGGCTCCTTGATTACACACGAATTACATAAAACACTTGATATTTTATTGAAGCGGTCGACGTTTCGTACATTAATAACAGAAGAAATATAACAAAATACAGATATACAAACGCATTTTTTTCATCGAGTCATTAGCCTAGACGGCTACCAGATGGCGCTATACAAGATGGTTCAACGTATCTTTGAGCACTACTCGGTTTCATCGTTATTAATATGTTTATATTTTATATTAACTTGAAACAGAAACAAGGTCACAAACATCCAATGGCTGTGCTATATCACGTGATAACCTCAAGCACGATGACGGAAAGGACACAGAAACTGAACAAAGAAACTGATGACGTCACACTTTGGCTATTCCCCTTGTGTCCGCTTACTGAAATGTAACAATACTGACATTAAAATTCACAGAAAAATAACATTTTTATTTGCAATATATAAATTTTAAATCACTAACAAAATCTCATTACTTTGCTTTCGCTCGGACTGTACTTTTTGTTATCGGGTGAAATTTTTTTTATTCTAAAGTTTAACAAAGGAAAAATCCATTACACAATCACGGCTTCATGTGTGTTATGTCTATGAATGTTAACACGTTAGTCAACATAATTATGTTTATGAACGTCTAAGCTGCAGAAGAACGTACTTCTAATTGCTTTAAGCTGAAACAACTCACTTGAAGTGACTTTAATCATCTTATATTTTGTGGATATAGAAATATTTGTTAATTATAGGTAAGTAAATAGATTAGACATAGAGATAGAAAGCTAGCTGCTAGACAGATTGACATATGCGTCTCTAGTTTGCACGTCATCACAAAATGAGTTTGTCTTGGTCTGAAAGTTAAACTACGTGTTTAGATGAACTTTTAGAAGTCAGAGATTTGATTTCATGAGAATAGAGAAACAAACAGAATTCTATGTAGGCCACTTATTTAATAAGTCTCTTCTTTTAGTACTCACACATAAAGAAACAGTTCAAAGTTTTCTTGTTAACGTTAAGCATATTTGCTTAACAAATTTAATTTGTACTTTAACAACGGTCCCTTATAGTCATTTTCGAAAGGAAAAAAAACTGTATTAATTCGAGTGTTCTCATTTTGCAAATGGTAAAGAGTGTTTCATATGGGAAACAGAAAATAAATCATTCTTCTTAATAGTTGAACAAACTAAAATATTTTCTCTCAGACATCTGTGTAAGATCAGTGGTTGTTGTTTTTGTGTGTGTTAGCTTCTTTATTTCTCATGGGATGTGTTATGTTTCCAAGACGAAGCAAAATCGTTTTAAAGTAATTTATTACCAGCTATTTCATTTTTTTCCACAAAGAAGTAACAAAAGACATCCAGTTCTACAAAGAATGAAATGTAAGTACATTCTTTTAACCATGTTAAACTAAGTGTGATTCCATAGCATACTTAACACACGGACCTGATGGTTCTCTCGGTTCGTTCAATTTTACACTTTACTTCCACGAGCGTTTGATGCTTCATCATACAGCGATGAGCTCTCTTTGGAAAAAAATATTATAAAAGAATAAATTAAATAATAGACGAATCACCCATTTATTTTAGTATAATTTTTCTTTATCTAGTTATTAGATAATGTCAAAGTTTATGATGATGTTAAGTTTCATTCTCTTGAAAACTCATATGTTGAGATAATTAACTTAATCTCGTTGAAACACAAATAATTATTTACTGTAGTTATCATTAAGGATCTCAACTAAGTTAACACAAGTATTCGAATTGCTGGAGTTATTACATGAAGATCTTAACAATGTTGAATACATAAATATTTAACTTGTAGTTATCATTAAGGATCTCAACTAAGTTAACACAAGTATTCAAATTGCTGGAGTTATTACATGAAGATCTTAACAATGTTGAAACACAAATAATTATTTACTGTAGTTATCATTAAGGATCTCAACTAAGTTAACACAAGTATTCGAATTGCTGGAGTTATTACATGAAGATCTTAACAATGTTGAATAAATAAATATTTAACTTGTAGTTATCATTAAGGATCTCAACTAAGTTAACACAAGTATTCAAATTGCTGGAGTTATTACATGAAGATCTTAACAATGTTGAATAAATAAATATTTAACTTGTAGTTATCATTAAGGATCTCAACTAAGTTAACACAAGTATTCAAATTGCTGGAGTTATTACATGAAGATCTTAACAATGTTGAATACATAAATATTTAACTTGTAGTTATCATTAAGGATCTCAACTAAGTTAACACAAGTATTCAAATTGCTGGAGTTATTACATGAAGATCTTAACAATGTTGAATACATAAATATTTAACTTGTAGTTATCATTAAGGATCTCAACTAAGTTAACACAAGTATTCAAATTGCTGGAGTTATTACATGAAGATCTTAACAATGTTGAATAAATAAATATTTAACTTGTAGTTATCATTAAGGATCTCAACTAAGTTAACACAAGTATTCAAATTGCTGGAGTTATTACATGAAGATCTTAACAATGTTGAATACATAAATATTTAACTTGTAGTTATCATTAAGGATCTCAACTAAGTTAACACAAGTATTCAAATTGCTGGAGTTATTACATGAAGATCTTAACAATGTTGAATACATAAATAGTTAACTTACTGTAGTCATTACGTGACGTTGGAAAGAAATAATGACCACTTTGTGGTCATTATATGAGGACGTAAACGATGTTTAAAACACAAATAATCACAGTCATTGTTGTAAATATAATTATATTGAACGTTAAACAGTTAATGTTACAAAAGTTAATACAAACTGCACGATGTACGAAACCCAAGGATGCACACAAATTAACATCAATAATTTGTTATTAGACTACCAAAGTTTCTATTAAGCCTAATGAAAGATAGACTCTCGAAACGTCAGTTAAAATATCTGTTCTTGCATTCTGATTATGCAAAGCATTACACAATATTAAGATATTTTAATGAATTTCTTTGGATGACAAATACAAAAAATTAAGTCCCACGAAAACAAAATAATAAAAATTAATGGATCTGAAAAGAAAATTCATCATGTGATTGAAAATTAAATTTCGTATTCTCTTATAATTGAAATAACCTCACTATATAAACAAAATCCACATCTGTAACAACAAAGTTAAATATTTAACTATGATAGCAAATTTAAATAAATCACTATAGCAACGATATTCAGCCTTTAACTATAACAACAGCATTAAATGTTTACCTGTAACATTAATATTAAATGTGTAACTATAGCAATATTAATTATGTAACTATAACAACCTTAAATTACAATCGATAAGTTCCGTCATTAAAAAACAATTGCCGATCACTGGAGTTTGGCATTTCCTCAATACTGAAGTCACTATTTTACCTAAGTATCAAAAGATATCATAACGAATGTCTTCCTATGCTCGATATAAATTATACATTAGGTGATTCTTATTCTAAATCATACAGTATCACTGGTATTTGTAATTCAAAACTTTTCATTTCAAATAAACGAAATGGTCAAATATGTGTAAAACTATTAAATAATTTGTTACAAAACTGTGAGCTCCAAAGCACAAAAATAGCCATCTTTTTACATTACTTCTCTGTTATAATAGTAAATCCACAATAAATGCAGAGTGTATAACGTCTATAACAAACGAGAAATGGAGTTAAGATTTTAGAAAGTGACATCTTTAGTGCTCCATTGCTGGATGGATGGAAGACAAAAAGTTAGAGAAGGACGTAGTTGAAAAGAAAGTTATCGCCATAGGTGATTCCAGATGAGGAACTACTGGATGGAAGGAAGACATAAGGTCAGAGAAGGACGTGGTTGATAAGGAAGTTTTTGCCATAGGCGATTTCTTGACAAGGTACAGGTAGGTCAAAGGAGCTAATTAATAAGTACAAGGGTTGATAAAAGCATTTGAAGAAAAAGGTCATAACTTAATTTTGTCAGGAATACTGTCCTGAAGTAATTGTGGGGATGAAGTTATGAGTAGGTGACTAGGGCTAAGTGTTAGGCTTAGCTTGGTATGTAAGGATAAGCAAATAGGTTGGTTGGAATCGTGGGATCAGTTTAGAGGAACAAAGGAGATATTTTAGAATAGATGTTTTACATTTAAATAGAGTAGGGGCTGACTTGTTTGATAAGGCTGTTAACTCAGCTGTAAGAGAACTTTTAAAACTGGGACTAGACAGTAGTGAGGGATAGAAAAATTAGATGTAAAAATAATAAGAGGTAAAGCAAAATCAATAAATTATTTACATTTGCTGATGATATCAAGGTCTTGGTTATCACCACCCACCGCCAACTTTTGGGCTACTCTTGTACCAACAAATAGTGGGATTGACTGTTACACTATAACGCCCTCACGGCTGAAAAGACGAGCACGTTTGGTGTGATGGGGATTCGAACTCGCGATCCTCGGATTACGAGTCGAGTACCTTAACCACCTGGCCATGCCGGACCACTAATCATGGATAATCGTTAAGTTATCCAGACGTATCTATACATGAGTAGTAACCGTTAATTTATATGGACTTACGTAACGAATTAGTTCTTTAAAAACTTCTTTAGCCTGAAATATTCATGCAATTTTATTAAAGTTCCTACCAAATGTACTGAATGTACTATAACATTATTGACGAGAGTGGCACAGATACCTAAACAAATTGGTACCGGGTAAGAATTTTTCTCTCTCCTGTAAGTATTAGGAAATCAGAATTTTATTTATCATTGTCCTGTGCGGACGTATTAGAAAAACGTAAGACCTGCGCGGTTACCTAAGTAGATATTTTTGCTTATTCGTTCATCCGTGTTTGTTTCTTCCCTTTAATGTTCAAGTTCTGTGAACCTCCGTAGCGGATAATTTTAATCTTACCCATCGTGAATACAACATGCTCATAACTTATTTACCTCACATATGTAGCAAAATCTTTCAAAGTAAATATTCAAAATAGAAATTACGCACTTTAAGATTGAATTTATAGATCCGTCCACGCTTCGCTCACGCATTTTATGTTATTCATCTGGTATTTCCAGTCATAATTTACAGTGAATAGGTTTGTTTTTTTCTCCAGGGATTCTTTGCGGTTCCATGTTTCTTTTTTATTATTATTATTATCAGTAACGAAGAACTAATTGACAACTGTTGACAAATAGCTTGTATTTACTTATCTTAACCAAGGTAATGTAGACATGCTGTATCTTTTACTTATTTTTCCTCTCAAAATGAATCTATAGAATCAAGCTTTTAGTCGGTTTTAATTTAAAAATAGATCGTTGGTCTGGATGTATTCTGCATACACCTTCTTCTGACAGACGTTTAAAAATTCCGAATTTATATATGTTTCTGTATATGAAACATATATAATATTACTAATCATTAAGCCTTTAAACTAGTGCCGTTTCACATTCATATTATCTTGACTTGTACCCTGCACAGTAATAATGAATTATGACCTTTAACATATTAACCCCATAATATAGGTATGTGGATCATTTATTATTTAAGCCTATCGTGTATTTAGTTTTTATTTATCGAATATACTTTCTTCTCTCTCTTCACTGTGTGGAGTTAGAGGTATCAACACTAGAGGTTTGGTTTGTTTTGAATTTCGCGCAAAGTTATACGAGGGCTATCTGCGCTAGCCGTCCCTAATTTAGCAGTGTAAGACTAGAGGGAAAACAGCTAGTCATCGCCACCCATCGCCGACTCTTTTACAAACAAATAATGAGATTGATCGTCATATTATAACGCTCCTACGGCTGAAAGGGCGAGCATGTTTGGGGTGAGGGGGATCCGAATCCACGACCCTCGGATTACGAGTTATATATATTATTAATGAAACACTCAAATTACATCATTTATTATAAGAACTCCAGAATAAAGTTAGGATTGGATTATATTTTCTGATAGAAATCCAGGGTAGTTCATGATATAAGATTTCTATATTTATGCCTTTATAGGTGGCTGTCGTTTCTACAACCGGCTATTAACAGTGGGTGATGGTGAGATCTGAGAAATTATTGGTAAAAGAACCCATAATCTAACCATCATTGAATCTGTAATTGGCTCTCCAGTTTTGCTTCTATTGTCATGATTACTTCCGTTAGACGGAATACCCCGTCCCCCAGGAGACGCCGTCCCCCAGAGTGCAGGCATTTTCACTCTAAAGTGACCACATTTATAGTTTTGTATAAGTGACACGATTTTACATTGTTTTGGTACAGTTTTGTTGTCGTGATCTTTCAGAGTGTACAAGACTTCCATACTCAGTGTCAAATTGTTTTCTAAAACAATAAAACCTAAACTTAACCCTAACCCTTTAGCATACCATCTAAGAGTTCGTAGACATCTTGTTATACGTATTAAAATAGTCCAAACATCCTACAGTGAAACAAAGCCTATTTCTCCGAGTATTTTGTTTTATTTTCTCTCCAACTCCTGTATATATACATGCACATGTATCGTACACAGATAGATACAACTTGCTTCTAATAAAAAATTTTTTTCAATAGAGCTCTGAATTATATTTTCCTCTATCCCGATACATTACGCTACAAACACCAAGAGCCACATCAGAAACTTGTTACAACACCTGACTGTTTCAAGTTGTTAGTTATTGCTTTCTGAATAAAAGTTTATCACCTAATCAATGATTATTTTAATCACAGAAATCGATGGGATTTTGTAAAACAACCCGCACACCTACCTTTAGCTGCTTGGGGGAGTTTCTCAGGGGAATGTGTATGTTCTAGCTCATTCAGATTTGGCATGTCGTCTGAAAAGAAACAAATTACAGAATAAGATATCACGCACTCGAGTTTTTAAGAGCACATGCGCTTCGCCATGTACAATCCTAGAATTAGCAGTGGAATTAGGCTCCCCATAGCTTGACGCGAGTCCGCGGACTTGTAACACATAGATTCGAAGTTTGATACCTGTTGTGAGCAGAACACGTAACTTTGTGCTTACAAACAAATAAACCAGTAATGAAATCCATATGAATTCCGGTGGTCTTTATAAACCAGTAATGAAATCCATATGACTTCCGGTGATCTTTATAAACCAGTAATGAAACCCATATGAATTCCGGCGGTCTTTATAAACCAGTAATGAAATCCATATGACTTTGGGTGATCTTTATAAACCAGTAATGAAATCCATATGAATTCCGGCGGTCTTTATAAACACTTTTATTCGAAGCTATTTTCACAAGAAATTGACCTCTAGTCTTCGATTGTGTTAGTTACGTACGAGTCAGTCAGAAATATGTAAACACACACGCATAAAACACCAACATCAACATCTCTGGTTACTGTTGTAGTTTCTACGTGCACCGCATAAAAATTAACTATTTCTTTCGCCAGTTCTTTAGACCTATTAATGTAAGAGGCAAAAATGTAAAAGCACCCAGTGTTATTCTATATGAATCCCCTAGTTATGAACTATATATAAACGAATCCCCACGGTTATGAACATTACATAAACAGGCCGGTAATGTGAGAATTAGAATATAGATAAACAGAAATTATAACTGAAAACAAATAATAACTTTTTAACTTCTGTTATCCAAATTTGTTCCTCTTTACCAAATATAATATCTATGAATATTTCTAAACATTTAATCTGATTTAACGTCTCAGAAAAATAATAACATCAGTTTTAGTATTCTGAAATCTTACGACAGAATAATATAAATTTATGAAACTTGTAGAATGGACGGCAACTTCCTGTGTGTGGAAACACAAGTGTAGAGGACGACGTTTCCAAAGTCTTCCGCCTTTCGCCTTCAAGTCCAACTTCCTGTGTGTGGAAACACAAGTGTAGAGGACGACGTTTCGAAAGTCTTCCGCCTTTCGTCTTCAAGTCCAACTTCCTGTGTGTGGAAACACAAGTGTAGAGGACGACGTTTCGAAAGTCTTCCGCCTTTCGCCTTCAAGTCCAACTTCCTGTGTGTGGAAACACAAGTGTAGAGGACGACGTTTCGAAAGTCTTCCGCCTTTCGCCTTCAAGTCCAACTTCCTGTGTGTGGAAACACAAGTGTAGAGGACGACGTTTCGAAAGTCTTCCGCCTTTCGCCTTCAAGTCCAACTTCCTATGTGTGGAAACACAAGTGTAGAGGACGACGTTTCGAAAGTCTTCCGCCTTTCGCCTTCAAGTCCAACTTCCTGTGTGCGGAAACACAAGTGTAGAGGACGACGTTTCAAAAGTCTTCCGTCCATTCTACAAAGTTTCATCATGAATACTCTGCCTAAACAATCTATCAAAGTATATAAACTTATAATGAAAATGATCATTTCAAGGAATAATGCTATAGAGATGTGGTTCTGGTTCAGCCAGTATGCTCAGTTTTTGCAGACACTTACCACCAGTGGTGTGTTACAGATCCTTTAAAATTTGTTATAAACTCCAGTGCTTTTATCTTCCAGAAACGAGAGTAGACAAGTTTATACGTTCTCGGTGCAAAGTGCACCCAGAGGAAACCGTTTATCTAAAGCATTGCCTTGGTGAAATTATTCGCACACGTACACATGGGTGAATTGACAAGTGAGAAAATGGAGACAGATGTGGCATCGACGCATAGTTCAGACAAAACAAACAAATGATAAAAATAAATAAATCGTAACGAACTCACTATCTTCGATATTTGTTTAATTCGCGTGACGTTTACATTTTCACTATATCTGTTGCGTCGTCTTTTTATAATTCGTGATGGTTTGTTGAATTTCGCGATATTCCAAAATAACTTCTGCAAACAAGCACTAAGATAAATAAAGAAAACACGCGCGCAACGAGCTCTGTTAAAATAAGTTGTAAAAATGTTTTCTAGTTGTCAGTAATTTATTTGTTGCTTTATGGTTGTTCCCCCACTGGTTCAGTGGTAAGTCTGAGAGCTTACACCTCTAAAAAACCGGGTGTGCTCAGCACATATAGTTTTGTGCTTACCAGTAAACAAACTAAAGCCTTGGGAATGACCACTGTAACATTTGAAGTGGTTTTCTTACAATACTCGATATCAATGGACACCATGCAGCTACAACAAACGGATCTTCAACGGACAATATTCGTTTCTTATAACCACTGCTGTTGAAAGCAGTGGCAGTCCACTAACAAAGTAAACCCCTACTTTATGAAGAACTGATGCGAAGCTATAGAAACATGAAAACAGTGGCAAAACATGGAAAATACAGCTGCAACGTTTCATTACTAAAAGAAAAATACATTACTAACTGAACCAAGGTTCTCCAAATATTGGTTGTTTTCTTTCGTTTTTAGTACACACTGAACTATTCAGATTTTAATGTTTTGTAGTTCCATCCAGTGTACTGTTTATAAACGTTTTAATGTTTTATAGTTCCATCCAGCGTACTGTTTATAAACGTTTTAATGTTTTATAGTTCCATCCAGTGTACTGTTTATAAACGTTTTAATGTTTTATAGTTCCATCCAGTGTACTGTTTATAAACGTGTTAATGTTTTATAGTTCCATCCAACGTACTGTTTATAAACGTTTTAATGTTTTGTAGTTCCATCCAGCGTACTGTTTATAAACGTTTTAATGTTTTCTAGTTCCATCCAGCGTACTGTTTATAAACGTTTTAATGTTTTATAGTTCCATCCAGCGTACTGTTTATAAACGTTTTAATGTTTTATAGTTCCATCCAGTGTACTGTTTATAAACGTTTTAATGTTTTGTAGTTCCATCCAGGGTACTGTTTATAAACGTTTTAATGTTTTCTAGTTCCATCCAGCGTACTGTTTATAAACGTTTTAATGTTTTATAGTTCCATCCAGCGTACTGTTTATAAACGTTTTAATGTTTTGTAGTTCCATCCAGCGTACTGTTTATAAACGTTTTAATGTTTTATAGTTCCATCCAGCGTACTGTTTATAAACGTTTTAATGTTTTCTAGTTCCATCCAGCGTACTGTTTATAAACGTTTTAATGTTTTCTAGTTCCATCCAGCGTACTGTTTATAAACGTTTTAATGTTTTCTAGTTCCATTCAGCGTACTGTTTATAAACGTTTTAATGTTTTGTAGTTCCATCCAGCGTACTGTTTATAAACGTTTTAATGTTTAATAAACGTATGTAAATGTTTCAATGTCTTATTGCTCAAGTTTATTTACTGTTTATAAATATTTTAATATTTATAAATCAATCCAATATATTATTTATAAAAGTTTTAATGTTTTCCAGTTCCATCCAGTGTACTGTTTATAAACGTTTTAATGTTTTGTAGTTCCATCCAGCGTACTGTTTATAAACGTTTTAATGTTTTCTAGTTCCATCCAGCGTACTGTTTATAAACGTTTTAATGTTTTCTAGTTCCATCCAGCGTACTGTTTATAAACGTTTTAATGTTTTCTAGTTCCATCCAGCGTACTGTTTATAAACGTTTTAATGTTTTCTAGTTCCATCCAGCGTACTGTTTATAAACGTTTTAATGTTTTCTAGTTCCATCCAGCGTACTGTTTATAAACGTTTTAATGTTTTCTAGTTCCATCCAGCGTACTGTTTATAAACGTTTTAATGTTTTCTAGTTCCATCCAGCGTACTGTTTATAAACGTTTTAATGTTTTCTAGTTCCATCCAGCGTACTGTTTATAAACGTTTTAATGTTTAATAAACGTATGTAAATGTTTCAATGTCTTATTGCTCAAGTTTATTTACTGTTTATAAATATTTTAATATTTGTAAATCAATCCAATATATTATTTATAAACGTTTTAATGCTCAAACCAGTGTACTGTTTATAAATCTCCGTAAAAAGACGTTTTATTGTCTTTCTTCGCTAAAAAGACGATACACTCCAACGGCTTAACGGTATTTATTCGGATGTATAACGCTAAACATCGGGTTTCGATACCCATGGTGTGCAGAGCAGAGATAGCTCATCGCGTAAATTTGTACTTATCTAGAAACACGCAAACACAAAAACAATGCAAAGTCGTCCATCTGTCTGATGTTAGAATTTTTTTATGGCCAACTAGTTGAGCTAATATCTTGGAAATGTGGTGGGTGAACTCAGATGGAACCCCCGAAGATTAATATTAAAAGATAAACAATCAGTCAAGTGGCTCAAGTCTGCCAACCACTCCAGTTTCACAGCTTCACTACAGCGATAGATCCCTCACTCAGTTAAGAGAGGAGATCAATAGCCACTCATAACGACAGCGAACTTAAATCCTACGTATAACAGATGTGCCTATGCATCGGAAAATGGTTTGCGTGCTACGGCCCAAAATGGTGGACTGGAAGGCCCATGCCCCATTTTTATAATTAACGTTTAAATTGTCGAATACCTTTGCTAGTATGATCAAATGTACGAAAATATATCATGGAAACCACATTTTTAAGCTGTTTTGCGATCTTCTTCGTTAGGAAACGCTTCCAAATAATTTGTTTATTTGGTCATATACATGACCTCTGTATTTCGTTATGATAACTACTAAGGTGTTTTTATCCTTATATGAATTGCATCATTTATTTCCTCTCTTACTGTAGTTATTTAAACAGACTACGATATTCGTGTATTTCTAACACTGGGAAGCTAGTTAGATTTTGATGTTAGAGAGCAAAATCTTTAGGATAGTGTGCTGTTGTTAACATTTGAAACCGCGACCCGCACAATGTTAACTAACCCTAATCCCCAAGCCGTGCCAGGTGTAAATTAATGAATAAATATAAAAATTAATAATATATTACCTTTTATCAAGTTCTATTAACATATCGATTACTTGTTAGTGTGGGAAAAAAGGTGTTGTATTCTTAGATTTCTATCTCATATCAGATGTTTTTCAAGTAGAAAAAAAATCAACTATCGAAACCGAGGCTGTTTAGAATAACCCTTTCTGCGATTGGATGAGGCAGTCTTTTATTTTGTGAATTAGCCAATGAAAACAAGTTCTCACTGAATATTTCGTCGCAATATGAGTACACTATGAACAAAATATTTTTAAGGGAAATGTATAATTTATTTTTATAACAGTGTTTGATCTCGTGCTCTTCCCTCAGGTATAATATACATCGTGTGAATTTCCGTGAACGAGCCAATTCAGTAGAAGACGTTTGTATAGATATCACAATAAACATATTATTTGTTTCATCCATTGAGTGATCTCATATTTCAGTCTTCATTAGGGATACGTAGATGCTGGGTAATTACGCCTATAATGTCAGAAAAAAACTACAGAATTGTTTCTCGCGTTTTATAATATTTGTGTTTTATTATTCGATATAATAATTCTAAACGAAAACTAAGCAAAACAAAGAGTACGTAATGATCTATAGTAATTCTATATTATCCGTGTTCTTTTCGTATTTTCTAAGACATGCAATAATCATATCAATACATTGATTTCCCTTTATTAAATCTTGTACAACGTGAACACGTTGTCACGCTGGAGGGGTTCTTTCTGTTAACAGGATGTCAGAACCCTATATTTGAAAAAAACAAATGAAACGTATCTTTAATGTGCTTTGGGAATAAGCTCGAACAAAACCTAGAAATATGTGCCATCTCGTGTTCATGGGTTAACTAACTACACTGTCAAAACAGCAGGTAAGATATGCACATCCAATCACGTCTTACAGCTTTATAGCACTTCCTTTGAGACTGACATTTGGAGAGCTCGTGCCATTTTTGGAGTTTCAGGCGTTCTACAAAGTTTTTGTAAAATAAAATTTGCCACATTGCAAGAGAGACGCTGTTCACATGGACCATCTAAATTTAAAAGTTTTAAATCCCAAGCTAAAAAAACGCATCACACAAAATAACGTAAAGTTTATGTTAGTTCAAAAGTGAACGACCATCAGTAAATTTTGATAGCAACTCTGTTTTTTTTTCTTTTAAATGCATTCCTTCTTTTCGTAACGCTATGATACAGAAATACAGTTTAACGGCCCATTAATTTTCAGTCAATACAAGTAAAAAAAAACAACATATTTATCCCACAGCCGATGACACTATGATAAACAATACATAAATCACGGAAATTCAAAAATATAAAATAGGTTTGTGACAATACCCTTATTTAAACCGTTTGTATTTCTCTACAAATATCACAAGAGAGGTTAGTTTATAAGTCGTAGCTAACTTGTAATAATGTTTAAAGGTATAAGAGAGAAGACGCGTCCTGACAAGAAAACTTCGATCAATACTCACTCCATGAATTTGTTCCTTGTGACGTAGACGACATCGAAATAACCACAGATGTAGGTGCTAAAGTAGGCCATGGGATTTCTGATGGGGAAAAAAAAGTCGTTTTTTGTATTATACAAGCTATAAGAAGAATAAGAACAGTGTTTGTTCATTTCATAAAGAATATTTAGAATTTCAGTCCCATAATGATCAAAGGAATTGAAAATAAATCCAGTACTGTTTAATATACTCATGTGAAGTCTTAAAATCACCAATTGGAAACAATACGTTAGATACATATAGTCTACTGAGGAATTAATTCAAAATACAAACCGTTTCAGGTAACTCGTAACGACCTTCTGAAACATAGGCGCTTACATGGACGACATTCTGAGAAGTAAAAGCTCCCAGTAACGACATTTTGAGTTATAGGAACTCACAAGAACGACATTCGAAGACACAGAAACTCATAATAACGACATTCTGAGACACAGAAGCTCACAAGAACGACATTTTGAGACGTAGGAGTTCACAAGAACGACATTATGGGACAAAGGAGTTCACAAGGACATTTTGAGACGCAGAATGTCCCAGTGACTACCTAATGAGACACGAAAGCTCACAAGGACGAGATTCTGAGATGCAGAAGATCCAAGTGATGACCTCAGAGACACGGGAGCTCCCTGAAACGATATTCTGAGACACCTCAGAGACACGGGAGCTCCCTGAAACGATATTCTGAGACACCTCAGAGACACGGGAGCTCCCTGTAACGATATTCTGAGACACCTCAGAGACAAGGGCCCTGTAACGACATTCTGAGACATAGAAGCTGCCAGGAACAACCTTTTGAAAACAGAAGTTCCTGTAAATAACAAGTTTCTGGACGATGGGAACTACTTCTGTCATTGATGAGTTCCTACTGACCACTTCTAGTGACAGCCACAGGAGTTTTTGATGACAACAATCTTTTGAGACACAACAGTTTCCTGTTAAAGCTTTCTAAAGTACAAGAGCTCTATTCATTAAGAATCTTCTCTGACACCGAAACTTCCCACAGACAATCATCTGAAAAGTAAAATAACCTCCGACGAAAATCTTCGGAAAAACAAACGCTTTTGCCAGGGACAACCTGCTGACAAACAGGAAACTTTCTAAGACATGTGAACTTATAGTGACAACCTTCTGAAAAATTAAAACTTCCAGTGACAACCCCTGAAAACTTTTGAGCTTACTGTTATAAATTTCTAACAGACGAAAACCTCCCGCGACAAACTCCTGAAAAAAACTTGTAGCCAGCATCTACAAGAAAACTAGCAAGAGATTCAAATGAGAACCATCTGAAAGTAATAACTCTTTATAACAAACTAACGTCGAAGTAGTTTCATCACGTGTTCATTTATCTGTAAAAACAAAAATTCAGATACTCTAAACAAAATATGACAAACAAATTAGAATATTGTTACAAAAATGCATGTTCGAATGTTTTGGTTAACAACAATAAAGTATTGACATTTCTGCATCGAGAGAGAAATATAATCCCGTTCTTTAACAATAGATAAGATCTTTGAGAACTCCCAATAGTTTTAGTTTGACAAGAAAGTATTCAAAGTAACAAAGGATTGCTGGCTTTTATAATAATGAGCAAATAGTACAGGACATCCCACAGGAGAATGGTAAGACTGCATTCAGTCTTGGTTTTGTTTTTGTTTTCAAATTAGAGCTGCATTTTATTAGTATTTTTTACAGTTGAAATTTATCGCTAGTAAACGTCTGTTTGACGTTTGTTATGTTAATTCCAAAAAAAATAAACAAACACTTTTCTCTGGAATTATAATAATAAAAACTGTTCTGCCTGATTTTAAGTCAACTCAAAACAGTTACTTTAATTAAATATTAATTGTGTAATAATTATTTGTTTATGTACATATATTGATCAACTCTGCACGAAACTTATTTTGTACAATTAAATTATCTTCAATAATAATTACCCATGTGTTTGTACAAGCGTTTAGCCTGAAAGAAAACAAACATTTTCCATGTTATAACTAAGTTACACACAAACACCTCTTCGGTAATTACTTATACTAATCTTTAGCCTGTTTCTTTTTAATTTCGCGCAAAGTTACACCACAGCTATCTGCGTTAGCCGTCTCTAGCAGTAAAAGATGGAAGGCAGCTAGTCATCACTACCCAGCTCCACGGCTACTCTTTTACCATCGAATAATATAAGTGGCCGTCATATTATAATGCTTCCACATCTGAAAGGGCGAGCATGTATGGTGGGGCGGGGATTCGAACCAACGACCTTTAGCGTGAAAAAGAGAGCGCAGGTCACAAGATACAAATAAGCTATATTTCTTCATTTATATGCAAAAACGGCTCGTTTGGGTTGAGAAAATATTTTACATAGAAGGTCGAAACGCTGTTCGCTCTTCTATGTAAAATATTTTCTCAACCCAAACGAGCCGTTTTTGCATATAAATTTCTCAACAAGTGGGTTTCTCGACATCACTGACTATATTTCTTCAGTTCTTTTTACTGGTTTGTTAATATCTTTAAGAAATATATTATACTCATTACAACTAAGTTATGTATTTCTTCAATACTTGTTATCGGTTTGTTTTGATTAATATTTAACATTTCATAAACGTTTACGCATTCACTAAGCCATATTTCAAGGCCGTACTGATAAGTGGATCAAGTTACGAAACGAGTTTTTAATGAAACTATACATACACACACACATACTGTAGTGAAGTGGTTAAATAACTTCAAAAGTTCAGTAATTATTTTAAGGATGTTTTAAAGCTCTAAGCCATCTTGATCTATACTTAAGTACTTTTCTGAGGAATAGATATTAATAGTTCATCCAGTACATTATCTGAAACTACATTTATAAGTTCTAGTCGTGCTTCGTTAAGAATGATGTTCTTATATGAGCAGAGGAAGCTGGACGGTTGAAGAGGGTTTACAATTGATAGGAGGCGATAGTATAATTAGTTGAAATTCTATTTGGCAAAAACGTCGTTTGCAAATTGCAAAAACACTTTACATTTTGTCTCTAGTTTAGCACTGTAAGACTACAGTAAAGGCAGTCAACTCCACTACCAACTTTTTACCAACAAATAGTGGAATTGAGTCTTCATTATAACGCCCCACAACTAAAAGGAGCGAACATTTTTTATACCACGGTGATTCGAACTTGTGACCCTCAGATTACAAGTCGAGCGCCCTAACCACCTGGCTTTGCCTAGCCGATATAAAAGCACCAATCGAATTCAGTTACTTCATAGAGAAACAGATAAGTACATTACCGTACAAATAAAGTCTCCTCTGTTCGACCGAGACTGTTTGTAGCGACACATTTATATTTTCCAAAGTCGAAAGGTTCAAGGTTTCTGATTCTGAGCACACTCTGAATTTTATATTCCTTTATTGCCACGTCTATTTCGTATTTCATTCCAGAACTAATTTTCGTGTCATCGTTTCTGTCCCACGCAATCTCCGGAAATGGAAGAGCCTCTATATGACAGCTCAGAAGAGCCGTGGCTCCGAGATGGGCACCAGTTTTACCGTTTGTAATCTTCACCTCGGGTTGAACTGGATGAGAAAAAGAGACAAAAATGTAAAAACATATATATTCGTATTCTAACACTTGTTTTGTTTTTATATCTTTACCTGCAATTTTTCTTTCGAAAATATGCTTGAAAAAAAACACACCAAAAAAACCTTAGAACTAAAGAGGGATCAGAGAACCATAACAAAAGTGGATCCGGTCCATCTGTAGTCACTACTAATAAGATAAGCATATATATATATATGTATACAACTAATACTGGAGCGCTTAAACAAACAACCGTCAGCACAGAAAAACTGATCGTGTAGGGCCACGTGATTAACGTCCTACAATGTGAATCCGAGTGTTCAAGGTTCGTGTTTCGTTGCGGAAAAAAAAACAAACTTGCTTCTCATTTCGAGGCTGTGGGTGCGTTATAGGATTGACAGTCAAATCCCACTATTCGAACAGACTGGAGTAATACAAGAACTAATAGTGAATGTTGTTTACCGACTACTGACTTCCCTCTAATTTGATATTATTATTACGTTTGCCCCCCGCTGGTACAGCGGTAAGTCTACGGATTTACAACGCTAAAATCAGGGGTTCGATTCCTCTGTGGGCTTAGCAGATAGCCTGATGTGGTTTTGCTATAAGAAAAACACACACACCCTCTAATTTGTTAGTTAATAATTACGGACAATATTACTTTGAAAGTAAAATTTAAAAAAAAAGTCTAAAACATTTTACAAAATATTGTAAAGAAAACCCCTGAGAAAGAAGAAATATACATTGAACCAATACTGGGACCTACATTTTTCTTTTAGCTGTTTTGGTCTCGTTGTGTGAATGATATAAAAATAAGTAATTATGAAGTAATTTCAAGGTGGTGGCCTTACGTTTGTATACATATACATATCGTGTAACAGCTGCTAAGTCAACTTTAATGAAACTATAGTTTCCTACACACACACATATTGTACTGAAGTGATTCTCATAACTTCAATAATTATTTCAAGGGTGTTTTAAAGTTCTAGGCCCTCTAGATATATATTCCAAGTGCTTAGCGTAAATTACAGTTGTACTGATTAAACCTATGCGCGCACCTAAGTCTTTCATAAAGAAGACCCAGGATCGAACCCTGGCCCGGTCACTTTTAACGCAAGTATATTATCAGGACTTCCCTAAACATGGTAGTAGATTACCAACCCAAACTTGGAAAATAAAACTTGTTTGCATTCATTTATAGGTAAAATAATTAATTAATACTTTAACTATAGCAACGAGTAACTTTTTACCATTAAAACTGGTAAAAGGAAACGTTAATCGTGCTGAATCAAATAATGTGCTGGTTAATCTGTCTATTTGCTATAAAAGTTCCACATAACGAGTTTTCTGTGCTTTGCCAGCGCAGTATCGAAAACCTGATATTTACGGTCGTATTCTTATTGACTTACCTCGCCGCCTTTCAGCTGTACCACTGGGCGTGAGGGGCGAATACTGCTATTTATGTCTCAAAACATTGTTCAATGAGATCGTGTTTTCTTGAACTTTCACGTGCAAATCTTTCAAAGCACGAGCTCATTAGAAACTGTTTTACTTACTTTCGTATTTAACCATAATTCAAACTATTTATTATGTGGGAAAGGCTTACTTCTTAATCATATATTTATGATACAAAATGAACACGCCCCCCCCGCTAGTACAGCGGTATGTCTCCGGATTTACAATGCTAAAATCAGGGGTTCGATTCCCCTCGGTGGGCTCAGCAGATAGCCCGATGTGGCTTTGGTTTAATAAAACACACACAAAATGAACGATCCTGGCGCAGAGGCTAGTGGCTCCAATGGCATAGAACAAGATATCACATTTCACACCTCAGGGGTCAGGGACGTTCTGAAGATACTCAAGAGAAGACCAAGAACAGGCAGTGTATGCTGTTAATAGTTAATATCCCTCTTGTCTATCAGTTAAATATTAGTAACGGTTAGCACAAACAGATCTAAAGTAGCTTTGTGGAAATTTAGAAAAATAAACAAAGTAAAAAAAAAATCATTATCAGACAGACGAAGAGGCTAAAAACTAGGTAGAGAGCAGCTAGTCAACAGTGTTCACTGTTAACTCTCGTCTCATAATAGTGAGCTGTGTTTGTTTTGAATTTCGCACAAAGCTACACGAGGGCTATCTGCGCTAGACGTCCCTAATTTAGCAGTGTAAGACTAGAGGGAAGGCAGCTAGTCATCACCACCCACCGCCAACTTTTGGGCTACTCTTTTAACAACGAATAGTGGAATTGACCGTCATATTATAACGCCCCCATGGCTGAAAGGGCGAGTATGTTTGGTGTGACGTGGATTCGAACTAGTGACTCTCCGGTTACAAGTCGAGTGCCTTAACCACCTGACCATGCCGGGCCAATTATAATAGCCAGTTGGGCTCATAATTGCGCAGCTGTTATTTTTAATTATTATCTGCACCATTTTCATAATGGGAAAAGCAGATGGAACAGTAGGATGAAATTTAATATATATATAAAGCATATATAAATTAGGCTTCAAGCTGCATTTTTCTGGCGGTTAAAAGCAATTACCAGGTGTCGTAATAAAGTTTTAAACAAATCATTTTGCTGTTCAAACGACATATTTTTATTATACTTGCGGTGCAATCACGTTCATGAAATTTCTTTGTAATTAAACTTCATATGACAAAAAAGAAAAACGTTTACCAGAAAACGAGTGAAAGGATCTGGTCTTTTCGACTGTATTATCGAATTCTAAGGAACTACTGACAATGAAGTCGGTCATTAATTCAAGACGTGATTTCATTGATGGGCGTCAAAGCTATTCACGACTAAAGTTGAAAAGGAAAGTGTGTTTCTTTTCGGTAGATTGTAAAAGGAGCAATCACATTGTATGCGTGGACTTTTAACAGATTTAAGGTCAGCAGAGAAAACTGAGTGACCACGTGGTGTTTTTTTTTTCTGAATTAATTATTAAACTGGTTTATTTTGAATCACACACAATACATTTATTTATGTTCTGTTGTTATTTGACCTTCTATAGGTGCTATTTCCATTGCTAATATAACACCAGAGATGTGCGTACGATACCCATAAAAACGTGAAGCTCTTTTCCTCGTAAAAATAAAAGCAAGCAGTTGTTGTTTTTAGTTAAGTACAGAGTTACAAAATGTGTGGGCTCGGTATGGCCAAGCGTGTTAAGGCGTTCGACTCAATATCCGAGGATCGCGGGTTCGAATCCCGATCGCACCAAACATGCTCGCCCTCCAAGCCGTGGGGGCGTTATAATGTTACGGTCAATTCCACTGTTCGTTGGTAAATGAGTAGCTCAAGAGTTGGCGGTGGGTGGTGATGACTAGCTGCCTTCCCTCTAGTCTTACAGTGCTAAATTAGGGACGGCTAGCGCAGACAGCCCTCGAGTAGCTTTGCGCGGAATTCAAAAACAAACAAACAATCAAAATGGGCTATCTGTATTCTACCCACCACGGGCATCGAAACCCGTTTTTTAGCATTATAAGACTGCAGACATATTGGTGTGCTACTGGGAGGCAAAGCTAACAGAAATTAACTTGAGAAAAAAAATACATTCAGCGTGTGAATGTAGCGGAGGCAACACACTGTTCTTGCTTCAAAACAGCAACAACACACTCGCGAAACTCGAGAGGATGAAATTGTTGCCTCGCTCCAAAAGACACTCGCGAAACTCAGGAAGATCAAGTCACTGTTTCGTTTTTAAAAAACGCCAAGAAAATTCTCGCGATTATCTGAAGACGCAAGATACTATCTCGCTCCAAAACACTCGAAAGATACTCGCAAAACTGAGGAAGATAAAGTCAATTTCGTTCTGAAACACCGAGAAAATACTCGCGAAACTTGAGAAGCTATCTCAAGACACTGTCTCGCTCCTAAACGCTCAGTACACACTCACTGAACTCAAGAGACTCAAAACAGACATACTGGTGTGCTACTGGGAGGCAAGCGAACAGAAGCTTGAGAAGCTATCTCAAGACACTGTCTCGCTCCTAAACGCTCAATACACACTCACTGAACTCAAGAGATTCAAAACACTATCTCGCTCCAAAGCACGGAGAACAAACACACCGTAAATGACAGAACCAAAGATATAAAAATCTAAATAAAAAGTACAATATAATTTTGTATGAAACAGATTAATCCAAAAAAACAACAGTATTAACGCAATGTAAGAAACTTACAGTATATTTGTAGGAGCATTCGTTGACTGACTGAAGGAGGCACACCGTTCATCGCTATACACAGATACGCTCCTATATGGCTCCTACTGACTCGGAAAAGATTCAGCCTCTCGATAACCTGGTTAGGAGCTGAATAAGAAATTATTATTATTCCCAAACCAACGTATAACACTTTTACATACAGAGTTTCCCAAAATAAATATACCATAAAGAAAGTTGACTAATTAATGTCTTTATCGCTTGAGATAAGAACATAATTCAAAACGAAATTTCTTCTGAAGACTCGTTGATTTTATTAAAGTGAATTATATTATTTTTGTTACCTAGGTTCTTTATCATTATTTGATTGCAGGTTTCAGAACAGACTCTCTTTGTGAGAACCGCTGAAGAGTTCGCCCCTTGGATTTCAGATTTTGGGTCTTTGAAAACAGAATTCTACCACAGGAAACCAAGAACTCTTGAGGAATGGACATTTCGTATTAATTTTATCTGTTCCTACAGATGTGATGGAAAACTTATTCTCCGAACGGAAATGGAGAATTAAATTGATTATAGTTACTAGTGGGAAACACGTAGAAGTTTAACAATCCAAGTAAGTACAACTTACAAGCCTTCAAAAAATATTTTGTTTTTAATTTTGTTTTTGTCTCAAACAATATAAATTTTATTCATTTTTCTTCATGGTATATTCTTATTTTTGGAACACCTTGTACTCAAAATTTAAGCAGTACATCAGTATTGTGATGCTTTAGTTATTAGAGTTGGTCACTCATACTTTGATATGATATATATGCATATATTATCTAATTTTAATTGTTATATATATGTATATATTATCGAGATGGTGAATTATCGGTAAAGCACGATTATTTATACATTAAAAGACCCAAGACTGAAGAACAGATTTTATTTTAAAATTATATTCGTACCACGGATCACAGTAAGCCGAGCACCAATATTTTAGTTCTATACGATCTCCTTTAAATAAAATAAAAAAAAACAATTCTAATTTATTTGACCATATAAATTATTTCAGTCTAGCCATAATATTTATATACGTGTCTTTTTAACACTTTTACTGCTCAGTTCTTGTCTTTGATATACTCGGTTTTTATGCCTCTTAAGAATATAAACAGAACCAAGGACTGCAAGAACAAAGATGTAAAAAACTGGCTCGTATCCAGAATTTTTTTTACTGGGAAAGGGGAAGGCATTATAATTATAGGGCAGAAAAATTCTGTCACTTTAAAACACATTATACTAAATTGAAATTTAAGTGATCTAAATTGGATTCTGTGTAAATGGTGTTTGTTTTGTACTAACGTAACAAAAGTAACATAAATAGTAAATGAATACAAATCTATGCGTACAAAGGTATTGAAAAACAACACCGAATGGTCCATGCAGCATTCTATTCTTAATAATATAACACTATACTTAATAATACAATATCAATATATTACATTCACTGAATTATCAAACCATTACTCTTAGATACATAATTGGAAAGTAAAAGAAAAAAAGGTTTGGCATGGCCGGGTGGTTAGGGCGCTCGACTCGTAATTTGAGGGTCGTGGGTTTGAATCCCAGTCACATCAAATATGCTCGCCCTTCCAGCCGTGTAGGCATTCTGATGTTTTAATCAATCCCATTATTCATTTGTGAAGGAGTAGCATATGATTTAGCAATGGATGGTGATAACTAGCTGCCTTCCCTCTTGTCTTTCACTGCTAAATTAGGGACGGCTGACACGTAATTCCAAAAACAAATAAAAAATTTAGAGAAAAGTATATAAGGAACGTAACATTACAGATCCATCATAGTGATGTCTTCGAATTATCTTATTTATTATTATGTTAATTATTATTGCTATTACTTACATTATTATTTATGAATGTATCTTATTACAGATTTCAGAATATACTGTGTTTTTGAGCAAAATTATAACAGCAGGCCTGCTCTGGAATTTTAAAGTTTTTCTTGTGAAGACTTTAATTCAAACTAGCTTACGATTAGCCAATATTTTAGTAAGCTAAGAATTTTACATGGGTGCCTGACCTACACGTCAACACTTTAGGAAAAGTACGTTCGGAGAGAGGGATTTGAACCCATGACCCCCCAGAGCATGTTGAATGTTAGTGTTACAAGCCCTAAATATTAGCTTTAAGCCTCAACGGGAATTTCTTTGTTTTGTTTGTTTCTAGAAAAACACAAAGCTACCCAGTGGGCTATCTGTGCTGTGCCCTCTTTTCAGCGTTATAAACTTTCAGACTTATGAGGAAGTCAGAAAAACCTCATCAACATAACATTGTAAATAAGATTATAATTTTCGTTTAAATTAACTTTTCTGCAAGTGATAACAGTTTTAAATATGTTTTCTGCACGTCAGAAAAATCAGCATCGAAAGTATTTGTTTGTTTTGAATTTCACACAAACCTACTGAAGGGTTATCTGTGCTAGCCGTCCCTAATTTAGCAGTGTAAGACTAGAGGGAAGGCAGCTAGTCATTACCAACTCTTGGGCTACTCTTTTACTAACGAATAGTGGGGTTGATCATAACATTATAACGCCCCCACGACTGAAAGAGAGATAATGTTTGGTGCGACGGGGATTCGAACCCACGACCCTCAGATTACGACGTCGATAAGGATTTAATTAATGTTGATATAGCTTACGTTAATGATGGGTTAAAAAATAAAAGTTTTAACTTATTTGATTGTTTAGTTGGAGTTGGCAAATCTCTGTCCCTTTCTATCATGTTTATAATATGAATCTTTGGAGAG